>NC_041232.1:4610006-4666136 GCF_002837175.3 Physeter macrocephalus | reverse complement strand
AAGACCCCTGAGCGCCCAACCATTGTGCTTCATCAAGAGCCAGAACTGGGTGATGCTGCTCTAAGGAGCCATCCAGGCACCAGCCTTCTTGTGCTCCCACAGGGCATTCCTGAGCAGCAGGGTGGGAACAGTATTCTCCCCAGTTCTCTCCAGGAGCCCCCCCGGGGAGAGGATGCCCAGGAGGTCCCTGTGGAACAGTCTCGAATAGGAGTTATCACACAGGACAGGGAGGAGGCAGTCCTTCCAATCTCAGTAGATGTAAAAGTTGGCTCTGGTACCTCACAGTCAAGTTCTCTGCCCTCACAAGTTTCATTTGAGACCAGAGGACCAAACGTGGATAGTTCCATGGACATG
This sequence comes from Physeter macrocephalus, assembly GCF_002837175.3. NCBI lineage: Eukaryota > Metazoa > Chordata > Mammalia > Artiodactyla > Physeteridae > Physeter > Physeter macrocephalus. The sequence continues at coordinate 4,665,782 of NC_041232.1, read as the reverse complement.
TTAGTGGAAGATAAAGTGAAGTCAGAAAGTGGTCCCCAAGGCCATGAGAGACCTTGCTTACCTGCCAGGGTAAGCAGTGGCAGGTTCAGTGGCAAGGAGGAGCTTCCTCAAGCCATGGAGCCCAGGCCTTCAGAGAGGAGCCTGGCTGAGAGGCCCCAAGTGGGATCTCTGGTATATAGGACTTCCCCCAGCAGCACCCAGAGCCCAGCGCATTCTCCTTGTGCCTTGCCTTTAGCCGAATGTAAAGAGGGGCTTGTGTGCAATGGTGCTCCAGAGACTGAAAATAAGGCCTCAGAGCAGCTGCCAGGGCGTAGTACCCTCCAGAAGTACCCTACCCCCAATGGGCACTGCGCCAATGGGGAGACTGCTAGGAGCAAGGACTCACTGAGCCGCCAGCTGTCTGCCACAAGCTGCAGCTCTGCTCACTTACACTCGAGGAACTTGCACCACAAGTGGCTGCACAGCCACTCGGGGAGGGCGTCTGCAACTGGCAGCCCTGACCAGCCTTCCCGCAGCCACCTGGATGACGACGGCATGCCTGTGTACACGGACACTATCCAACAGCGCCTGCGTCAGATTGAGTCGGGCCACCAGCAGGAAGTGGAGACCTTGAAGAAACAAGTCCAGGAGCTGAGGAGTCGCCTGGAGAGCCAGTACCTGACCAGCTCCCTACGTTTCAATGGGGACTTTGGGGATGAAGTGGTAAGTACACCATGGTGCCTCCATAGCTGCACAAGGAGGCAGGGCACACTGAGCCGGGGCGCCCTTTGTACAGATTTCTGAAAGAACTGGAAAGTTCCAGAATTGAGAGAGGCTGGAGATCAGCCTCAGCCAGGTGATTGGCAGTGTTCTTCTTTTTCTTTCCTGTCTTGCTTACTTTCCACAAGTATCTTGTCTAGATAGAATAAGGAAGAGAGTTAGCACTCACTATGTGGTTGGTCAGTTCTCTTTGGAGAGAGGATTATGCCTTGAGAAAAGCGTGAACTCCTGGGCAGAATAACATTTGTAGGGCAATGTCAGATATTCCTGTGAAATCATAGTGCCTGTCCTACCCCAGTAGCTAGTGAACAATTAGCTGCTGCACCCCACCCCCGCAACCCCCAAACATAACATGGGCTGTAGCTGTGAAGGTTTAGTTCTTTTTAAACAGGTATTTGTACCTACCTTGCGGCAGGTGATGGCAGTAGAAATGGGGAGAGGTAGCACTGTTGGGAGTTAGCACTGATGGAGCCTGGTGACCGGAGTGGTGTGGTACCTGAGGGGAGGTTCTCAAGGAGGCAGTCTCGACGTGATTAAGGACAAGTGTGAGTCTGGCTCTGAAGCAGTCAGCGTACATTAAAGGCGGGCTCGTCCAATGACTTTCACTTCAAACTGACTTGGTTTTGCCTTTATACTAATGATGGTTTCTCATTTTCCCAAAGAGTCCTTCAGAGAAAGGAGGACATGCCCAAAGCACTCAGTTTCAACACACACATGTAAGTGGCAGGGTTGGATTGACAGGCCCCCTGGAGCAGCTGACACTGAGTTCCCGCTTCATCCTGGTCATTTCTGCCCTACTCACTTTCTGGAACCCAAGGCCTGTCTTTCCACTCCAGAATCCCTGCACATAATCTTAGATCTGTGTATCTCTCTTCCAGCTGAGCTCAGCCCTGTCTCTGAACCTGCTCAACCCAATTCTTGATGGCTGAGGCACCTAGAGATTCAGCAGCCCTAACACCCAGGCCTGCCCAAAGTCCCCAGTGCTCCCTTCTTTGCCAAGCCCTTTCTTCTTCTGGGAGGAGACCAGGTTCATTCTGTTCAGCTGTGTTTGTTTGCCAACAGACTTCAATTCCTGACTCGGAAAGCATTCTGGATCAGAACTGTTTGTCTCGCTGCAGCACAGAGATTTTCTCTGAAGCCAGCTGGGAGCAGGTGGATAAACAGGACACGGAGGTACAGGCTCAGCCCCTGTTCTGAGTGCCACCCATGCAACTGTTTTGCAGTTCTTCTCTACCCCCATCATCCATTCCCCCTGCCCCTGGCTAAAGAATGACCATACAGCACACTTAGCCTTGAGCCTCTCTGAATCTCAGCACCTATGAATTCCCATCAAGCCTAGAATTTCTCAGCAAGGGAGATGCAGCAGGCCAGCCCTCTCTCCTCATTGCCTCTGTGAACTGGAGCCTTGCCAGCTCTCATAGCGACCCAGGGTGCTATTGCCTGCCACTTGATCTCAGGGGAGTTTGGAGTCCCCTCCAGGGAAACGATTTGGACGCCTTTCTTGTACTGCTGACATCAGACCTGATGGGCTGGTGCCACTGGAGCCAGTGTGGTCCTTGTGACTCTTGCTGCCCCCAGCATGGCTCTCTTGGCTCCGGCTGGATGGCCCATCTCCTGTCACTAACCTGGCCTCATCCGTTTTACAGATGACCCGTTGGCTCCCTGACCACCTGGCCGCCCACTGCTATGCATGCGACAGCGCCTTCTGGCTTGCCAGCAGGAAGCACCACTGCAGGTGCCACTGGGAGGGTGTGGTGGGGTGGGTGGGGGTGTAGAGGCTGAGGTTTGGTCCACAGAGCCTGCAGATTTGAAAGATGCAGGCAGCTGGCTGGCAGTGTTGTGAGGCAGACCCCAGGGTCTTTGGGACCCTGACTCACCTTTTGTGCCTCTGAAATTGGTGTTTGCAGAACTGCACTGGGTGTCTTTCTTCCATTTTAGAGTGATCGTGAGTAAGTTTTGAAAATGATGTCCCTTTTTTATTTTGCTTTCTGGATTGGTGGAGCAACTGCCACCACCACCCACACCGCCATTTCTTATTCCTAGAATACAATTTCTTCCCATTCAGCATGCCTGCTGTGAACAAAGACAGTTTTCCTGCTGTGGGCAGGGAACTTTGTTTTCCTACTCCTTACCCCCGCCCCCTGACCGCATACTTATTGGTTGGAGGACTAGTGGGAATAGCTTAGGGTATAGTCTTCAATCCATAAGGCTCCTGACTTCTTTCTTCCTTCTGGGTTGGGGTAGTGAGTGGCTAGGGATGCTTTGCCCCAGCTGGGGTGGTGACTGGAGGATGTTCAGTGTTCTTGGGGTAGGAATTTTATCTGAACTGTGACATAGCCCACCCACATGAATGGATCTGGATTGAAAATGGAACCACCTCTTTGTCTAGTGATGATGCTTCTAGGACTGTATATCTCCCCACCCTCACCCCAAGCACAAATGTCTTTAGTTGGCTTCTTCTCTGAGCTCTTTCTCCCCTCCTTGCAGGGACATTGACCGTGTTGATCAAACGTGGTGAGCATTTGCAACAACCTGTCTGTGATTTCTGCACACCTACAGTAACTTCTCCACACTAACGCTACCATTTCCCCCTCTCTGCACTCATTGGGATGACGCTTGGGGCAGGAGTGCAGGCAGGCAAGCAGGTGGGCTTGGGTGGGGTGGGAGGACCACAGCAGCTGGCTGAGGAGACCATTACAGCTGAGTCAGGTTGCAGCCGTGGTTGCCCCTGCTGACTGCATAGGTCAGCCAAGCCATCTTGCTTATGGCAAGAAGCGGTGCTTCAGCAGGGGCTGGTCTTGTGGAATAGCCAGTGGAGGGGTTTTAGAGCTATTTCTTTTGGGTCAGTCATTCACTTAGATGCCAGAATGATGCTGGTGATTTTCAAGTCAAAGAGCATGACTGCTTTTTTTTTTTTTTTTTTTTTAAAAAAAAAAAAAAAAAAGAGCCCAGGACTGAACAGAGGTGGTCTTTCCAGAGAACTGTTAGCATTGAAGACTTAAGGGAAAACTCCACTTAGGGTCTATCAGGATCCCCTGAAAGAAGTCCGATAGAAAAGCTTAACTCATCAAATACATGTCAGACCTTTAAGCTGAATTCCAGAAGGTATGTTAAATAAATGTACACATCCAGAAGTAGATTCAGGTAATTTTTCTCTGTAACCACAGTTGTTGCTGACTCATGCTTTTCAGAAACAGAGTTGTGAAGTATTCACTGCATTCTAGAAGATGAAGTCTTGTGTATGTTTTAGTTCTGTCTTTCCATTGCTCTTTGTCTAGCCTTTTCCTTTTGCGGTGGTATTTTGTTGCCAAAGGGTATTCAGTATTCTCTCTTCTGTGCTTAAGTGGTCCTTAATCCAGCAGTGGGTTTCCTTTCTGAGGAGCATAAATGAAAAAAAGGTAGTGAGTGATGCTGGCTAAGGAGGAGGATTTCCTTTTAGATGCTTGCCCCAAGTCTTTGGCGGGCTGCATCAGACTCTTTGGAGTCTCCTATTCTAGGGCCTCCCCAGGGTGGGGTGGGGTTGTAAGGTGAGCAGAAACTCATCCTCTGCCAGTTCCCTTTCCTGGTAGTTGTGAAGGGCATCAGTTTGGGTGTGCAGACCTTTGCTGCACAGGCGCATCAGAGCTGGGCTTTCAAATGGAGGAGTGGAGAGAGGCTGGGGACCTGGGTGCAGTCAGGCCTTCAGGTAGAGCTGATATTCCCTGGAGATGCATGGGGGCAGGGGAGTGACCCAGTGTCAACTCATCGTCTAATAGGGGGTGTGTATGCGCACCTGTGTTCACCTGTGCTCTTGTCTTTTCACCCTGAGCATGTATCACTGGTTGCTTGTCTCCTGGCTTCGCATGCTGGCAGCAAAAGCAGTCCTAGATGGTAGCAGTCAATTCTTCGTGTTGTTGCCTCTGAGCGTTTGGGCAAGGCTCCTCACTCCCCAGCTGGGCTGGGAGTTTCTCTCATCTGATTAGCTCAGAGGCAGTTTCATTGGACTCTGGCCTCTCTATGATCGTAAGCTACACAGAGGCCATTGCCCAGGTAGGTGTGGCCACGGGGTTTTCCTGGGCCAAGACTTGGCCCTTGAGCTAGCAGCTGCCTTCTGCCCTGGGCTCATTTGTTTTCATGGACCTCTCTTGAGCAGCATCTACCTGACACCTTGTAACCTTGAGCCATAGTGATGAGGCAGCCAGGTGTCCTTGGCCCTAAAGTGAAAGTGGTGTGCCATTGTGCTAGGGAGCGGTCCCCTCCCTTCCTGGCTTCTTCCTGGGTTTAGACAAAACGAGAGTGTTTGATATTAGAGGAATCTCCGGCACATCTGAATCGTGTACAGAGAAGCGCTGTCTTCTGAAGTTGGTTTCTCCACCCCGTGTCTGCTGACACTAATGCTGTTTTTGTTTCTGCTCATCTCAAGGAATTGTGGGAACGTATTCTGCTCCAGTTGTTGTAACCAGAAGGTTCCAGTTCCCAGCCAACAGCTCTTTGAACCTAGTCGAGTGTGCAAGTCTTGCTATAGCAGCCTGCATCCCACAAGCTCCAGCATTGACCTTGAACTGGATAAGCCCATTGCTGCCACTTCAAACTGAAGCTCAGTGACCTGGGGCAGGCAGAGGCCAAGCTGCTGTTCCTCTGACAGGCCCACAACAGCCTGGGCAGACTGAGAGGCCCATGCACTTTTGAATGGAGACATGGAATCAACTGTGCAGAGTGATGGAAATTTGGGATGTACCACTGGATTGTAGATTGATCTCTCCCTCCCCTGTAGATTGATCTCTCCCTCCCCAACCCACCCCCGCATTTTTTTTCCTCTCCATTTTCTATCCTCCCTCTGCCTCCAAAAATGAGACAAGTACCCTGTTTGTCTTTTTTTTTTTTTTGGATGGAAGACCAGAGGTTGCCAGGCCCCCTAACTGTTGAACTGCCTGCTGTCAGGCGATGCTGAGGGATGGCTTACTTCCTCAGGATGGGAGGAGGCTGGTTGAGTCAGGAGTGGAGGCCTGAGATAGAGCAGGGAATAAAGCCAGTGCTGACGTTTGTGACCATTCCTCGTATCACTGCCACATCAGAGCTGACTGGATTGGAAAAACCTTTGCTGCTGAGGACGCCGAAAGCACCTGCTCTCAGAGCAGTGCCCCAGGTGCCCTCTCCCTTCCGAGAGGGACTGGGCTAGTCCCACCCCACAGGCAGATAAATGGGATTGGGGTTTGGAGGGAGGGGCACAGGCACATAGTAAGTGGGACCCCTTAGGCGCCCCCACCCCATTTGGGGAAAGAAGGGGTGTACTCGTGAGGCAGGGAGAGGGCTGGGAATGGGTGGCTGGCATATTCTCCCCCATGGGATTCTCTTTTTAACTTGACCCAGATTGTCTAGGGCTCCCCTCACTGTCAACGGTCTGCCCCCCTCAGCCAGGCTGTGTGGCGCTTTCCACCCTCAGGCATAGGGTGCAGACTGGCCAGAGTGCAGTATCCTGCTGCCGTGGTCAAGGCCAAAGTATGCCCTGAGCCTGGAAGCCCCTTCCGGGGCCTGGTCCCCCAAACAATCTCTCTTCCTCGTCTAGCACAGGGAAATCCAGACTCAGGGTTCCAAAAATTCCCCACTCCCAAACCAATCATGGATCTCCCCCTTTAGGGGTAGAATCAGCCTTTCAGAGTGCAGTGTCTGGAGAAGGGAGCATGTCCCATAGACTCAGCCTTCCTCTGCCTCCCCTTCTGGAGCAGCGGGAAGGGCCCAGTGGTCCCACTGCCCTGCTCCTGTGCTGCTGGTCAGCAGTGAGGGGCCACTTGGTGACTCTGCAGGGCTCCTTAGAGAAGTGACAAAGCCCGTAGGAGATGCAAGGCACCTTTCCTTAGTAAGCTTTGATGGGGTCCAAAAAGAGCCTTAAATCAAGAATATTTGTGGTGGAGGTGGGTATGGAGAAGAGTGGAGAGCAGTTTAGGTTTGTGCTTTGTGATCTTGGCAGCCATGTTTTGTGCCTGCCCTCCCTCTCGGGGGAAGGGCCATGCTTGGCTCTGCTAAAAGCTGCTAACTGGTAACAGGGCGGATTGTGGTGGGCAGTGGGGGTGAGGCCTAGGAATACTCTCCTGACCCTCTGGAAGCAATTCCCTGGCTAAGGGCAAGTTGTCTCTCAGGAAGGTGGCTCCTGTGTGTGCCTGGGTGTAGATAAGACGTGGCCCAAAAGCCTTCCCTGGAGCTGTCAGTCCAGGCAAAGCCAAGAGCATCTGAGTGCGTCTCTGACTTCCCAGTGGCAGGAGGTTGCTCAGAATCTGAATTTAGTGAAACAGGGTGTAAGTTCTTCGCACTCTGTGGTCTGGCCTTGCAGGTAGGGAGAAGTCAGTCTAACTGAAGATTGTGCAGGTCCTAGTGGCAGGTGCCAAGAGGTTACGATACGGGTTTCTTGGGTCTGATGTACAGTGTGAATAAATGCTTGCAGCTCTTAGCCCTTTTTTGATCAATGAAGCACTTTTTTATTAATATTTTTCTTTGTATGTAAAGGAGGAACCGTAACTCTCCGTAGTTGTATATATAACCCTTTTCTCCTAAAGAGGAGTTGGTCAGTGCTCCTATATTTTTCATTTTTTGTCAAAGCAAGAAGTAAATACTTTAGAACTGTTAAATATATAAATAAAGTGAATAAAGTTTAGTGTTCCGCATGGTAGCATTTGCTAACACATTCTAATTCTTTTCCCTGTGGTTTATTCCCCTTCAACCCATTTCCCTCTTACACAGAAGCAATTCGAGGTGCTGCTGAGAAAGTTAACTTTGGCAAAGGAAAACTACTGATTTCTTTTCAACTCTGGACCTTGGCAAGGAGCCGCACCACAGTACCCACATACTGCAACACATTTCCTCGATGGTTTTTGCCACTAACATCTCCAAAGCTAAAAAGGCAAAGCAGTCTGACATCGTAACAATCAGCTGTTCTTCCTTATCTGAAGGACTGTCAACAGTAATTAAAACTACCTCTGTCCTCCAGGCTCACCTTTTGTTTTTTTTTTTCCCTCCTGTTGATTTGATTTTAGCCAGGGCTCTGGCCCCTTAACCCCACGCAGGGAGCAACAGCTGCACCTGTAGCAGCAGGTAAGCACTGAGGCATGCGTGCAGTGGAGACTGAAAGGAGGTTTTGCGGGGAGGGTAGCTAGAAAGTGCCTCTGCTCTGCCTGTCTTGGATGAGAGAATTACGGGTGGGCAGAGAGACCTTGGGCAGAAACTGAATTGGATGTGAGTGGATTGTGTGCCTAACTAGAGGTCTCCTTCCTCCTCCCACACAGAGGGAGGAACCTCTGCTCCTTAGATCTGCAACCAGCCGAGAAGGCCGTAGTTTCTAGTCACTTCGGACTAGTTCTTGTTCTTCGCTGAGGTGGATTTTCTTTCCTGTGTCACTCTTGGGCACCCTTCCCATCCCGTGGGCCTGTGGGGGACATAACGTTATGCAGTTCTTCCTGAGGGAAGGTAGGTACTGAGTAACGCCCAGCTCTGGGGCTGCCAACCTCACATCTGTGGTGAGTTGGGGGCTCTGATGAGTGACCTGCTCTGAGCTACCGGAGAGCCTTCCAAGGTCACTTTCTGGATGTACTCACTTCCTAAAGTACACACGCACTTAAAAACAGCTCAGCTGGTTCCAGTCTGAGCTGTGTGTGCCATCTGGCAGGTGTTTGAGAACTAACTTGTCCTCTGGGAGGAGAAGGTGCCACTTCAGCTGCCTTCAGTCCATCTGGGAGCCAAGTCTGTGCTCAGACCAATTTGTAAAAACGTGAGTTGTGTGATAGCCAATGTGTGTCTGCACAGAGCTCCTGTTGTGCCTGGGGGCTAATGCTTAGCCCTTGGCAAGTTAAAAACACTTGTAGAATCTAGCAAGGCTGTTGGGTCCATAGAGGGGGAGTTACTGGCGTTAGGGAAGATGAAGAGCCAGGTGCTGGTGAGACCTACACAGTGCGAGTCAAGGCAAGGAAGTGCCCTGTGGAAGAGGGCAGTATGTGAAGAAAAGCTGTTATCCGAGGACACAGCCAGATTTCTTCAGGCTGTCACATGGAGGTATTTGGTCTAAGCAGTGGAGTACTAACGGTGACCTTGAGATGCCAGGATGTCCTCTTCATCTCTGAATTTTTCCCGTCTTTCTGTACTTTGGTGTCCTTAATCCCAGTCCAAAAAATGATAGGACTGCCTTAATCCACTGAGACTTTCTAGTAAAGGTGTAAGTTTTTTCTTTATTTTGCTAATATGCTCATTGTTCATTTCTGTGTTAGCAGAGAATAATATTCTAAGAATTAAAAAGGTACTGTGGGGCTTCCCTGGTGGCGCAGTGGTTGGGGGTCTGCCTGCCAATGCAGGGGACACGGGTTCATACCCCGGTCTGGGAAGATCCCACATACCGCGGAGCGGCCGGGCCCGTGGGCCATGGCCTCTGAGCCTGTGCGTCCGGGGGTCGTGCCCCGGTCTGGGAAGATCCCACATGCCGCGGAGCGGCTGGGCCCGTGAGCCATTGCCGCTGAGCCTGTGCGTCCGGAGCCTTTGCTCCGCAACAGGAGAGGCCACAACAGTGAGACGCCCGTGTACCGCAAAAAAAAAAAAAAAAAAAAGGTACTGTGGCGGATTTAAAGGGGAATGAACAAAATGCTGCCCCAGAGCATTTGTTAATTTCCAGCTATTAAAAAATATCAAAATGGGAATTGAGGATAAACCCTAGAATATGGTTTCAGGCCACTGTCCTTGAGACAGCTGATATACTTGGCCGCTGCACATGAGGCTGGGAGATCGTTAACTGTAGCCATGACCTCTGCTGATGTCTTAAGAAGAAGGGCTGCTTTGAAGGTGCTGTTGCAGGACTTTTCATTTTGCTGGTACCTGTTCAAGTGATCGGTCTCCAGGGCTGCAGCTGTACCCACCCGACTGCATTAGCTGAAGGTAGGGCTAACAGTGAGTGAAAATGGGCCTGGACTGTGGAGCAAAATGACTTGACTCTCCATTTGGAGTTTGGAAAATAATGGCAGGAGTCCCAGCTGTTTAATTTCTAGTCATTTTCTAAGAACATTTGTTCGAAGTTGAGGTGACTGATGAGATGTCTGGAGGGCAGGACCAGAATGTGTGAGAGACATCTAGCAGGAGTAGGTGGCTACGTTCCTAAGCCTCTGACTCTTAAACAGGAGTCTCCCTGCCCCCAGTACACAACCACACTTACACTTTGGTCCTCTGACTTGTGTGGAGTTCATCTGCTGCATATTTGTGCAGATACCAGCTGCTTCCCTGGTTGAACAGGGCTCTTCCAGACTAGGCAGTTGTCGGAGGCATGAGGAGGAAAGGGAAGGGGTACCCTCTGAAGTAGGAATTACAAAGTTTTTTAATGCTGCTGTTGTATTTTATTTACCACTTACTGTCTTTTTTATCATATCAAAGCTTCTCTTATAGTACTCATAGCAGTTGCATTTCAGTTGTATTTTCAGTGAAATTTGTTTTACATTGGCATTCAAAATTGACCTTTCACTGCTTCCTGACTTTTTTTTTTTTTTTTTTTAATGCAAACTGAACCCATGAGGCTTGGATTCTGGTTAAAAACACCATGTTGCTGCTGACAGTAGTGCCCACTATTGTAACAGCATTGATTCTGCTATAGCCTCCGTGACCATGTAAACTAAGTAAATGTCGTTTTCACCCACAAACAGTTGTTCAGCCCCTTGCCACTGTGGTTCTCTAGTCAGTCTTGTGACCAGTGTTTTAGGTGCATGGGATAAAACAGCTCCACCCCTTAGTCTGTTCAAAAGACAGGGAGAGGCCTGGCCAGGAGGGGGCAGCAGGAGTCAGCATCTGTGTTTCAGAGGCCTGGGACTTGAAATCCTGATATTAGAGGTAGGGGGGAGGGACCTTAGATAGTGTAGTTTTGTGGTTTTCATGCTGTTCTGTGGGAAGCGAGCCTTCAGTCCCATTCAGTATTAGGCTTCCAAGTAAGGTGATGTGATTTGAAGAAAGGTTTCGATGATTAAAACGAAAGTCTGAAATCATTGATTTAATCCAACCTCCTGATTTTTTTAAATTTTATTTTTTACAGTAGGTCCTTGTTGGTTATCTGTTTTAAATATAGCGGTGTGTACATATGAATCCCAAACTCCCAATCTATCCTCCCCCCAAGTTCATTGTCTAAGTCTGTGAGACTGTTTCTGTTTTGTAAATAAGTTCATTTGTATCTTTTTTTAGATTCCACATATATCATATATTTGTCTTTCTCTGACTTACTTCACCTAGTATGATAATCTCCAGGCCCATCTATGTTGCTGCAAATGGCATCATTTCATTTTTTTTAATTGACTGACATTCCATTGTACCACATCTTTATCCACTCATCAGTCGATGGACATTCAGGTTGCTTCCATGTCTTGGCTATTGTAAACAGTGCTGCTACAAACACTGGGGTGCTTCTGTCCTTTCGAACCATGTTTTTCTCTGGATATAAGCCCAGGAGTGGGATTGCCAGATCATGTGGTAGCTGTTATTAGTTTAAGGAACCTCCATACTGTTCGCCATAGTGGCTGTACCAATGTATATTCCCACCAACAGTATAGGAGGGTTACCTTTTCTCCACATCCTCTCCATCATTTATTATTTGTAGATTTTTTGATGATGGCCATTCTGTCCAGTGTGAGGTGATATCTCATTATAGTTTTGACTTGCATTTCTCTAATAATTAGCAGTATTGAGCATCTTTCCATGTGCCTTTTGGCCATCTGTATGTCTTCTTTGGAGAAATGTCTATTTAGGTCTTTAGGTCTTCTGCCTTTTTTTTTTTTTTCTGCCTATTTTTTGATTGGGTTGTTTGCTTTTTTTTTTTGACATTGAGCTGCATGAGCTGTTTGTATATTTTGGAGACTAATCCCTTGTCAGTCGCACTGTTTGCGAATATTTTCTCCCATTCTTTGGGTTGTCTTGTTTTGTTTGTGGTTTCCTTTGTTGTGGGAAAAGCTTTTGAGTTTAATTAGGTCCCATTTATTTATTTTTGTTTTTATTTCCATTACTCTGGGAGACGGACTGAAAAAGACATTGATGCAGTTTGTGTCAGTGTATTCTACCTATGTTTCCCTCTAAGAGTTTTATAGTATCCGGTCTTACATTTAGGTCTTTAATCCATTTTGAGTTTGTGATATTTTGTTGAGAAAACCAAGTTTCAGGGAGCAGCAAAGATTCATCCACGGTTACCAGAGAATACAGAAGATTTGAATAAGAAACATTCTCTCCGGCCCCCTTCCCCTCAGTGCTCTTGGGTTTCCAGAAAGCAGCCTTAGATAAATAGTTACTCTAACCTGGTTCTCTTTGAGTTAGCCAAACCAGAAATCTTGGAGAAGAGCTTAGTAGTCACTACCAGAAGGCTTAAACTGTGAGCCCTCCTCTCCCTGGTAACCAAAATCAAAAGGCTTTGATATTGTAATGCAGTATTTTTGTTTTTCTTTTAAACCTTTCATGTACATACAAAGTGTTAATAGCATGAACTAAGTTCAAGTCATGTCTTAAGCTAGTGGGGTGGCAAGGGTGGTGGGGGGAGCATTTTTGACTAGTGCAAATGGGTTAGTCGTGAGCTATCTCAGTGTCCAATTTATATCCGATTTTGTTTGGTATGGAGGAAAAAATCCTGATTTTTATCTGTATAAGTGGAAATAGTCATAGGTTGTCTGCAATCTCTAGTTATGGACAAAACTGAAGTAGATACTTGAAAAAAGATCAAGAGGAATATCCAATACCTGCTTTCAGCCCTTATCCTCCATACATCAGGTAAGAAACACACAAAGGTTATAATCACTAAAATTGTACTATGGTGAGAGCCATAGCACTGAGTTGCAGCTGGGTATGGCGATCCCAGCACCAGGCTTGCACCTTCTGCATCAGCGACCCCTGAGAAGCCCACACAAGCGCAATAATGGAGGCCTTACCTGAGGTCTCAGGCAGCCTAAGCAACGCATGTTTTACATCTGAGTGTACGTGTTATGGACATTTTTTTTTTTTTTTTTGCGGTACGCGGGCCTCTCCCATAGTGGAGCACAGGCTCCGGACGCGCAGGCCCAGCCACTCCGTGGCATGCGGGATCCTTCTGGACCAGGGCACAAACCCATGTCCCCTGCATCGGCAGGCAGACTCTCAACCACTGCGCCACAAGGGAAGCCCTCGACTTTTAAGATGACACTTGAAGCGAATGTTTGCAGGGAACCTCTGAAGCACTGCCACAAGAGCCAGTTTCAGAACCACTCGTTTGGTGGAAAGAACCTGGGGTTTCTGAGCCCACAAACTTGGGCTGGAATCCAGCCCTGCAGCGCCAGCTGAGTTGCCCGTGGGTGGTGAGGAACTGAGCATTTCCTTATCTAGAGCAGAGCACTGGCCACAAAGAGGGGGTTGACAGTGAGTGCCTAGGAAGTGCTCCCCTTTCCACCGTCCATGAAATGAGGTGACATTTCTGTCTCTGGCTGCTGGTGGACATTCTCAATGGTCAGAGCCAGACAGGGCTTCTGTCCCACCATGTATTAAAACTAGATGACTGGCCCTGCCCTGGGTCTTCCACCGTAACATTCTGATCTGAGATAAAATAATTTGCGAGTTTATCACTACTCAAAGACTTTAAAGTTCATATATGAACTTAAAATATATTTTTTTAATGGATGCAAGCCTGCAGGTGCACTGCTGCTTTAAAATCCTATAAAAGCAGTGGGAAAGGGGGCCAAGAGAAAGAAATTGCTGGTTGGGGTGGCATCTAAGAACTCTTGAGTCCTGTGGAGACTGATGTGGCCTCACTTTGCTGAACAGGTGATGAGGTTTAGGTGCCTGACTGAAGACTGACCAAGCCCTAAGATATGCAGACCAGCCAGCTCTCCAGGCTGAGCAGCAGGGGAGGTAGAGCAAGGTGGGCCTTAACCTCTGCAAAGCATGAATGCCTAAGGCACAGGCCTGGACCAGGTTGTGTTCACCACCTGGCAAGCAAGCCCAAAGTTGGAAAAGGAGTGAAGACCTTGCCTTCAGCTGGTCCTCCTTTCATCTCCAATGCCAAAGGAGCCCACGGTGGCTGAACATATTTAAGGCTTCGTCATCCAAATTAAAACAGATGTGAGTTAATTATAAATGGTTCCCCTACTGTATTTTGCCCATTGGAAAATCCGTAGAACTAGAGGTTCTTTCAAGTCACCCAGAAGATTCTGGTACTCACTGGCACATACTCTACTGGGGGCAGCTCCCAGTTTTGAAGTCCCTGTCAGCCCTTGGGACCTGACCTGGGTAGCATAATTCTTTCATTTGAGTTGATAAACCAGCCAACTGCTGCCTCAGACTTCTGCCCCTCAACACATTCTTGGGTGTCCCCAAGGACTATCCATACCTGCTGGCTCTTCTGCCTCTGCAGCTGGCCTTCGAGGCTGCGCCAAACCATCCTTTCCCTGTGCCTACGTTGGTATTGGTGTTCCTGAGGTTCAGTTCTCTGCCCTCCTTCCACACATGCTTCCCTGGAAATTTATAAATCAGGGTACTTAAAATGGAGACACTTTATTAACAACAGTTCCATATGAGTCTCTGCCAGAAATGCAGCGAAGTCATCCTTTCCCAGGGGCTTGGAGAAACTGCTAAGGCATCAGGTGTGCCCACCTGAGCCAGTGTGCAAGGCCACCTCACATGCATACCCTTCCATCCGCCCTGTACAGCTCTGAGGCATTAACTTGGGGACTGGTTCTCATGGGCCTGAGGACTGCCCAGTCTTGTCAGCCGAAAGGAGGGCTGAACCAAAAGGACTGCAGCACGGGCCTTGCCTTTTGTCCTCTGCGTGCAGGATCTAAAGTGCTAGGATGTCAGCATTTCCTTCCCAGTCAGCAGGTGTGAACACTGATGTCACTTTGCCATCCTCTCTCCCAAGCCCAGCTAGGAAGTTAACCTCCTCTTTCCAGACTGTAGTTGAATTCCTCCCCAAGGCAGGTGTCAGGTGTCAAGGCAACTCTTAGCCCAAGAAGCCAGAGCTGGGTGTCTGCCTAGGCACATGCCTGTGTGTGCGCGTAGCTCTGTGCTGCCCTGACCCGGAGATTGTGGGATCTGTGTTCTAGCCCCTTCACTGATGATTTAGGGTGTAGCTTTGACCACTCTACTCTGCTTTAATTTCTCCTCTGCGGGGAAGTTTGTCCAGTCAACGCTCAAAGCTATTGAGGGTCCAATGAGGAAATAGATAATGTTTTACAAAGTCTAGTTGCCCTGCAGCGTGAGGGGTAGCATCCTGCAAAGCCCGCACTTGAACTTCTGCTCTGCCTGAGGCCCCCACCTTACCTGCTTTCACACGTCGTCCAGAGTTGGAAGCGTCAGGAATACTTCTTGTTTCCCAGGCAGCCGTACTGCTCCAAGGCAACAGAACTTCTCTTCTCACCTGTACCTGCTCAGCTGGAGGGAGAAGGGAAACATGTCAGGTCTTTCAGGGGTGATAGGGACTCCCGGCCATCTCCAGCCAAGATGGTCCCCAAGGTGAAATACTTAGGATCCAGCCACTTAAGTGGGTGGAGTGTTACCAGGGACAGGTTCTCCGGCTGGGGTGGGAGCTCTGCCCGGGGCTGCTGGGAGTCTCCGAGAGATGCGCTCCACGGGGTGGCCTCGCTTCCAGGGCAGGTGAGGGCTGGGCAAGCAGTCAGCCGTGCTGGCCCCTTCCCTTCGGGGCTCTGCCGCCTTACCTCCATTCTGGTCAGTGTCTGGATGGGCAGTGGTGATCCCTGAACTTCCCAAACACAAATCTCTTGATGTCTGCCCATCCTGAGAAAGGAGAGGCACCAGAGGTGACTCCCTGGCCAGTTTGTGGTGTTGCCTCTGTCCCCCTAGGGCAATATTTTGCTATCAGCTGCCCTGCCTGGCTTTCTCTCTAGGCATGCAGAGCCGGCCCTGCACCCCATGGGGAGCAGAAAAGTGGGCTTAGGCAGCAGGGCCAGAAGGTGGAGGAGTTGAACTCCTGCCTGCTAAACCACATGACCATGGCCTTAAGCAGGCAGAACACGCCCTCAGAGGGGAATTGCACTCCTCTAGTCTCTGAGTAGGAGCAAACTTTCAAAGGAGCCCTCTGGCACCCTTTCCTCCACGGTGCCCTCAGCCCCACTCTGTACTTCCACAGCCCTGTCTGACCTGAGAGTCCCTCTTACCTGCCCTGCCCCCATGCCCAGAACTCCTCCTGCCTCTCCCCCTCCTTTCCCTTCAGCTCCAAACTCCCCTTGCCTCTGCAAGTCGTCCAGGACAGCCTCACACTAAGGCAATGAAAATACACAAGCCAGAAACAGCACGAATGTCCATCAACAGGGCAAGGGATAAACAGTTTGTGAAAACATTCATCTACAAGCTCTAACAGCAATGAATGAATAAACTAGTTACATATACAAACACACAGATGAAGCTCACATAATACTGAATAGAAAAAAAGAACAAAATTATGTGCTGTATGATTCCATTCTTTAAAAGTTCAAAACCAGGCATAAGTATTATTTCAGGTGCCAAGGTATGGTAACTACGAAAGCCAGGGCCTTGGTCATCTCTAGGGGTTGGAGCGAGCAGGCTGGGGAGGGTAAGTGGGCTTCCAGAGTACTGGAGATGCTTTAGGTACTGATCAGAGTGGTGGGTTTCATGAATGCTCCTCTGATAACTCATCAGCCTCTACAGATTTTTTTTTAACATCTTTATTGCAGTATAAACTACAGATTTTTAATGTACTTTTCTACGTGTATGTTATTTCACAAAGTTCAAAAAACCCAGCCCCTCCACCTTGGGCTTCTCAGGGCATCAGCCCCTTGGTGTGCATACCTCTCATGCAATTGATTGGCCTCAATGGGGAATATCTAGTGGGGAGCTGTCAAGGCCTGAGGAGAAAGGGGTTGGCCCAACTACTCAGGTGGCCCTGGGTCAATGAATGGGGGCCACCTTCATTCCTTCTCCAGGGGGGTGGTCCTGCCCATAGTGCTATCCCTTCCTTGCCCCAGCCTCACTGCATTCCCAGGGAAGTTTGTGTTGATCTGGAGCACTGGCTTCCTGGCTTGGTCAGGCTGGCCTTGAATGGGCCTTACCTGATCTAGGTCTGCTTCTCATGAATGGGATCTGTTATGATGAGTTGCCCCAGTGCCCTAGGTTTAACTTATATGATGAGTTGCCCCAGTGCCCTAGGTTTAACTTATATTGGGTAGGATGCTCTTGGTTTCCACTGTTTGTTTATATAATGTGGTCATCTGCCCACTTACCTAGAGTTGGTGGGGGGTCCTTACAGAGACCCCATGGCTGGGAACCTTTGATTATATACAGGGATACCAGTCAAATAACAAAATATGAATTCCTACTTCATGTCAGGCACCCCAGTAGGCAGAGAAAGCCAGAATCCTGTGCTCATGGAGAAGACTGTTGACAAAAGACAGGTAAGTGTGATGAATGCTGCAGAGCAGTCTGGGGAGCTGTGGGAACTTGCAGCAAGTCAGCAGAGGGGTTCCTAGGGAAGTAATGTATAAACTAAGGCCTGAGGAATGAAGAGGGAAAGAGACAAGAAGCTAATTCACTGAGCATGTACTGTGTGCTAATAAGCCACTTTCGTCATTTCATTTAGTCCAGACAACAACCCTTTGTATTATTATTCCCATTTTACAGATGAAGAAACTGAGGCTCAGAAAGGTGAAGAGCCCTATACAAGGTCACTCAGCTAACATGTGGCAGAATGAGGACTTGAACTCTAGTCTGCATGATTCAAAAGCCAGGCAGTGAGGAGGTTACTGTCAGTCATGGCAAGAAGTGGTGGTGGCATCATTGGATACAGAGGTAGATGTGCAGGCCCAAGAAGGACCCTGAAGAGAGAACTAACAGGACTCAGTGAGCACTGTTGAGGCAAAGGAGGAGGAGGAACCAGACTCCAGGTTTCTGCCTGGATCAACTGGATGGACAGTGATCCATCCAGTTGGATCATTTTGTAAGATGGATCATTTAGTAAGATGGAGACTGGGGAGGAGTAGGTTTAGGGGGAAAAATCATCTAAATTTGATATTCTACTTCAGTTAAAAAAAAAAAAAGATTGGTTGATTAAATGAAAATAAAACAGGGATAATTCCATTCTAGAAACTCCCTCTCTTCATGCCTCCTCGATCCCAGTGTTTTCTACACTCATTTGTTGCCCCTTCTAGTTTTCTAAAGCACCCCAATTCTTTTCTGATCCGTGGGCCCTCTAATAACCAAACCCCAAGCAGATCAGAACTGGGAGGACCACCAAGAGAATGCTGTCCTTGGCCACACCATCTGCTCCCTCAGCAGTGGCCCTCTGGCTCCCTCAGCAGTGGCCCTCTGGCCACCCCATACTTTGTCCGGGTCTCCTGACGCTCCCTCCTCTGCAGAGGCTCTCTGCCAGGGGAGGAGCTGCTCCTATGCCTGAGCTCCTTGGGGTGGAGTTCCCCCCCACCCCCACATCCTCCTAGTACCTAGAACATTTGGTGTGTGCACAGTCTCTGCAGTCACACGGCCCCACACTCAGAAGGACCCTGCCCTCGGTTTAACGCACTTGTATTGCAGTTTTGAAATTCCTACTATATTTAACAAGAGGCCCCATATTTTCATTTTGGACTGGGCCCTGCAAATTCTGTAGCTGGTCCTGTCCATGTGTCTGCATTGTAATGATGCAAGACACTGAGTGGTAGCCTTTCCTATCTGTGGGGATGAACCTTCTTCCATCTAGGAAGACCCACTGTTTTAAATCAGAGGGAAATAAAGCAAAAAAGAGCTCACTTCCTTTGTTTCTGTGAAATACAGTTTTATGTGCAGTTTTATGTTTCTTCATGGATAATAACTTAGGAGAGAACCTTGGGAATAGAATACAGAAGTAACAAATTATGGGCCATTAACTGTGGTTAATTGTTTCTTTATAGCTTAGAGTGGAGGCACGTTTGGGTTGCTTTGGCACTCACAGTTACAGGTAGGGAAGGCGGTCTACTTAAATATAACCTAGGGGGACTTCCCTGGTGGTCCAGTGGTTAAGAATCTGCCTTCCAATGCAGGGGACATAAGTTCGATCCCTGGTCAGGGAACTAATATCCCACATGCTGCGGGGCAACTAAGCCCATGTGCTGCAACTACTGAGCGTGTGAGCCACAACTAGAGAGAAGCCTGCACGCTGCAACTAAGACCCGACACAGCCAAAAATAAAATAAAATAAAAACAAATAAAAAACAAAAACAACAACAACAACAACAAAAAAAAAAAACCTAGGGCCCCTCAGGAGGTGGAGGGAGAGGCAGCTGAGTGATGACCCCAGCCTTGCTTCTGAAGCCAAAACTGCCATCAAGGCCTCACCTCCATCGTGCTCCGGGTGAGAAGGGAGCAGCAGTGCAATAAAGAAAAGTGTCTGGGCTGCAGAGTGGGGAGAAGCACACAGGAAGGACAACAGTGTCACCTGCTGAGGGTGTGTGTGTCCCGGGGAAGTCGGGGGTTTAGTTCTGAAGAAGGCTCTCCAAATGTCGTGCTCAGAGGGAGGTGTGGGCTGGGGTTGGACGTGTGAGAGTCGAGGCAGAGCGATGGAACGGAAGCAGTGGATGGGAAGGAGCTCCACCCAAGAGAGAACAGGCGGCCAAGGACTGAGCTAAAGGCCAGGGAGAAGAAATGAGCTGCCAAAGGGGGCAGGAAGGACAAGAAAAAGGAAAATGAAGGCAATATGGTGCCAAACAATAGGGAAGAAAGTATTTCAGGAAGCACCAGCCCTGAAGGATAAATAAAAGCCAGCCCCATGGAGAGAAGGGGAAAAGAAGGGCAGAGAGAAGAAGCTCACAGTCCAGAAGGCAGAGAGCCCTGAGTTCTGGGAGCTGGAACTCAGTTGCAGGTGGAACTGGAAGGGGGAGAGGAGGCGTGAAGGCAGGTGGATCAAGAGGGGCCTCAGTAAGGAGTTTGGACACAATCCTGAGGGTCAGCGGAGAGTTTGGTTTTGCCTGTCTTTTAAATTAGAAACAAAATGCATGCTCCTTGTAAATAAAACAAGACGACCACCCGCCACCAAAACAAACTCTAGCAACAAAGAAATGTGTATGTTAACAAGTGAAAGTTCCTGTGCCAAATCCCCCGTCCTCAGCTAGCACTTTGGTGTTATCATTCCAGACCTCTTCCTGCCACTCACAAACTTCATTACTTTTGTGAAAACAGGATTATGCTACCTATAATTTCTGCAACTTCCCTTACTGAATTAGCAGTAATCTTGAGTTTCCTTCTGGGTGGTTACACGCAGATGTGCCCCCCGGTTTGAATGGCTGTACAGTCCTCCACAGCCCAGATATACTTGTATCCTAGGATGCTGATTTATTTTCTTGAACCTAACATGGCTACTGAGGTGCCTAAGGAGAGGAGTCTTCCCTAGGGGCACTAAGTCCCAGTCTGGTTCTGCCATTAAGTACCTAGCTCTGGGGAGGACACGGCCCCTACTGGGCCTCAGTTTCCTCATCCACTGTGTGCCAGGCACTATTATCTCATAAAACACGAGTGTTAATATTTCTCATCGATGAAGGGCTTTAGGTAGAGGAATGTAATGATCAGATTTGTGCTTCAGAAAGATCACTCGGGCTGCAGTATGAAAAATTATTTGCGCTTTCTTCTCATCCATATTTGTAAAAAAAATCTTACCAATCTTTCAAGGCCTAGTTCAGATTTTCCCTCTTCCAGAAGTTCCCTCTCCATCATGCCTTACCTCTTAATTGGAATTCTCCTCTACCTGGTTCTCCCCCTAAAACATAAAACCCCTTGAAATTGAGAATATTTTTCATCCTCACACGCTTTACAGGAATAGGTCTATACGAGGACTTAATAAGTCTTTGCAGAACTGTCCATGCACTAAAAAAATCATTTTGGTGGGACAAAAGAAGGAATAAATGAGCCACTCAATACTTGTTTGGGACTCGAGGCTTCGTTTGATAAGGAGTTTATCCACAAGCCTCAAGATGTGTATGATTAAGCACTGCAGGAGGTGTTTTCCTGTCTCTGAAAGGTTCTGACCTGCCCTGCCTGGAGTGCTGATGTTGAATAAAACTGTCTGGGAAAGAGGCACTAAGGCCAGCCTGGTTTGTGGTCACACGGCTTTAATAATATCCTGCAACTCTGAAGCCTGAGAGCTTCCTTTTCACCTTGCACAATACACTGACAGCTTTGCCTTCACTGGACTATTGCTATATAGGAATGAGTGACAGTGACTTGCTTTTTCTTTTCTTTTGAAAGTTTTGCCCATTAAATACATTTTTCTTAGATCCATGCAGTTTAGAATTATGGAAATAAAAAGCTTATACTGAACACCTATTCTGTGCTTGAAGATCAGTTCTTCTGTTTCATAATTTAAAATAACTCAGTATAAAAACAGAAATAAACAGGACCTAATCAAACTTACAAGCCTTTGCACACCAAAGGAAACCATAAACAAAACGAAAAGACAACTCAATGAATGGAAGGAAATATTTGCAAATGACACGACCAGCAAGGGATTAATCTCCAAAATATACAAACAGCTCATGCAGCTCAATATCAGAAAAAAAACCCAATCAAAAAATGGGCAGAAGACCTAAATAGACATTTCTCCAAAGAAGACATACAGATGGCCAAGAAGCACATGAAAAGATGCTCAACATCGCTAATTATTAGAGAAATGCAAATCAAAACTACAATGAGGTACCACCTCACACTGGTCAGAATAGCCATGATTAAAAAGTCTACAAATAAGAAATGCTGGAGAGGATGTAGAGAAAAGGGAACTCTCTTACACTGTTGGTGGGAATGTAAACTGGTACAGCCACTATGGAGAACAGTATGACGGTTCTTTAAAAAATTGAAAATAGAGTTGCCACATGATCAAGCAATTCCACTCCTGGGCGTATATCTAGAGAAAAACGTAATTCGAAAAGATACATGCACCCCAGTGTTCATTGCAGCAATATTTACAATAGCCAATAAATGGAAGCAACCCAAATGTCCATCAACAGAGGAATGGATGAAGAAGATGTACATATATACAATGGAATATTACTCAGCCATAAGAAAGAGTGAAATGCCATTTGCAGCAACATGGATGGACCTAGAGATTATCATACTAAGTGAAGTCAGACAAAGACAAATATCCTATGATATCACTTATACGTGGGATCTAAAAAATGGGATCTAAAAAAATGATACAAATGAACTTATTTACAAAACAGAAACAGATTCACAGACTTCAAAAACAAACTTATGGTTGCCAAAGGGGAAAAGTGGGGAGAGAAATAAATTAGGAGTTTGGGATTAACATATACACACTACTATATGTAAAATAATCAACAGGGACCTATTGTATAGCACAGGGAACTCTACTCAATAATGTGTAATAACCTGTATGGGAAAAGAATCTGAAAAAGAATGGATATATGCATATGCATAGCTGAAACACTACACCTGAAACTAACACAACATTGTAAATCAGCTATACTCTAATATAAAATAAAAAGTAAATTAAAAAAATAAAAAGTCATTTACACAAAATATCTTATCATCTAAGGAAAGGCTGGAAATTTTCTGTGACTTCTATAGAGTCTATAACCAAGAACAATAAGCCTAAGTAATCCAGAGATTTCTGGATTTAATTTAAAAAAGCATTTCACTGGGTATAAGTTAAAAATTATTCTGAAAACAGGTACCTGTCTCCGCGAGTGTGGTGGGGTCAGGGATTCACTGAGAAGGACCACAAGAAAAACTCTGGAGTGACAGTCATATTTTACAATTCTATATGGGATACACATGTGAACATACTTGTCAAAACTCACCAAATGGTGTACTTACAATTTGTCCACTTCACTGTACATGAATTTTTTTATATGAAAGCAGCCCTTGTCTTCTAGAGAACTCATTCTCCTCACAGGACTTATTTTTTTTAAGACAATTTTTTTTAGAGCAGTTTGTTTTTAATTTATTTATTTTTGGCTGCATTGGGTCTTCGTTGCTGCGTGTGGGCTTTCTCTAGTTGCGGTGAGCAGGGGCTACTCTTCGTTGGCAGTGCACGGGCTTCTCATTGCAGTGGCTTTTCTTGTTGTGGAGCACAGGCTCTAGGTGCGCGGGCTTCAGTTGTTGTGGTGCGTCGGCTCAGTAATTGCGGTGCGTGGTCTCCAGGGCGCGTGGGCTCAGTAGTTGTGGCTCGTGGGCTGTAGAGCACAGGCTCAATAGTTGTGGCATACAGGTTTAGCTGCTCTGCAGCCTGTGGGATCTTCCTGGACCAGGGATCGAACCCACGTCCCCTGCATTGGCAGGCGGATTCTTACCCACTGCGCCACCAGGGAAGTCCCTAGAGCAGTTTTAGGTTCACAGCAAAATTGAGAAGAACTGACAGAGATTTCCCATATATTCCCTACCCCCACGTATGCTCAGCCTGCCCCATTATCAACATCACTCACTAGAGTAGTACATTTGTTATAACTGATGAACCTACATTGACATATCATAATTGCCCAAAGTCTATGGTTTACATTAGGGTTTACTTTTGGTTTTGTATATTCTATGGGTTTGGGCAAATATATAATGACATACCAGGATTGTAGTATCATACAGAACAGTTTCACCACGCTAAAAATCCTCTGTGCTCTGCCTATTCATCCTTCCCTCCCCTCTAACCTCTGGCAACCACTAATCTTTTTACTATCTCCATAGCTTTGTGTTTTCCAGAATGTCACACTGTTGGAATCATACAGTAGGTAGCCTTTTCAGATTGGCTTCTTTCACTTAGTAATATGCATTTAAGGTTCCTTCATTTTTTTTTCAGGGCTTGAGATGCATTTCTTTTTAGTGTTGAAAAATAATCCACTGTCTGTAGGTACCACAGTTCATTTATCCATTCAACTACTGAAGGGCATCTTGGTTGCTTCTGAGTTTTGGCAATTATGAATAAAGCCGCTACAAACATCGTATGCAGGTTTTTATGTGGACATAGTTTTCAGCTCCTTTGGGTAAACCATATATGAAGTTTACCTGAAAAAAAAAAACAACCCTCTACACAAACATTAAATTCTAGTTAGACGTACGCATGCTGAAGCATTAAGGAGTGTAGTGTATTTATGTCTGCAACTTACTTTGAAATGCATAAAAAAATCATTTATGGATGGATAGAGGGATGGATAGGTAGACAGATATATGATAAAGCAATATAGTAAAATGTAAATTGTAAAGTCTAGATGATGAATATATTGGTTTTTACCATAAAATTCTTTCAACTCTCTTGTATGTTTGAAATTTTTCATTAAAAAATGTTGGAAAAAATTATTCTGAAGCGTATGTCTTACTCTCATATTAGATGCATCTCAGAAAGTCAACCAGTACCTACAGTCATCTGGCTGTACCCAGCAGCTCTAAACTATAACTAAAGACACACTAAGAAGGCAAAAGAGTGCCAAGTCAAGGTCCTTAAGGCAGTCCTGCCTCTGGAAAGGACAGTGATGTGAACTGGTGTAAGACAGCTGAGGTTACTAAGTCACTAACCAAGGTGCTTCCTATACAGTCATAGGGGTGACCTGTGAGTTGAGAGATGAAACAAAAACTAATTCTAGCAGCAACTAATGATGATAATTATGCTAAGAGGGTGGATAATGTTCAAAGTCAGCCCCTGCCACGCTCATGTGTCCTATTGTTAACATCTACCTGCTTGTTGGAATATAGCCTCCACTTCAGAGAGGACCAGGGTCAAGAGGAAGAGAAGTCCTCATCTCCAAACTTATTGGACCTGGAAAATGTAGGGGAGGCAGGGGTAGAACTGTGGAAAATGAGAAAGATACTAAGGAATCTGTGTAATAAACAGCTAACATGAACCCCATTCTAAACTTGTATATTACATTTCTCTTCTAGCAACATGCTAAAAAGGCAGCAAAGGAGGGTGGGTCAGAGCAGCAGTTCCCATAGTATAGTATGGGGTACTCTAGGGTCTCTAAGACTTTCAGAGAATCATGAGGTCAAAACTATTTTTATAAGTTTCATTTGTCTTTTCACTTGCCTTCTCCTGTAAGTGTACAGTAGAGTTTCCAAAGGCTGCATAACATGATATTTTAACACATTAAATGCAGAAGCAGGTTTGAGAATCCAGCTGTCTTTTTTCCAGCAGTCTTCTTTAAGTCAGACGTTAAAGAAATTTGCAAAAATGTAAAACAATGCCACTCCTCTAACCTTTTTAGAAAATAGTTATTTTTCATAAAGACATTATGTATGTTAATGTGTAGTTTTTTATTTTTTATTTTAAAATGAGTTAATACTTTAAAGTTTCACAATTTCAATTTCTAATATAAAATTTGATAGATATAACTCACATAAACAAAGGCTCTTTGGAGGTCCTTTTATTTAAAGTTTTACTGATGTATAATTTACATACAGTACACAAATCTTAAACATTCAGCTCAATTCATTTTTACATATGTATATACCATGTAACCTCCACCACATTCAAGTTATAGGCCATTTCCATCATCATGGAAGGACTCACCAATCCACCAGAGGTCACCATTATTCTGATTTCTGTCATCATAGATTAGTTTTGCTTGTTCTTAACTTCATACGAATGGAATCATAATATGTATACTTTTGTGTCTGGCTTTTTTCTCTCAGCATAGCGTTCTTGAGATTCATACATGTCATTCTGTATATTAATAGTCTGTTCATTTTTATTATTGCCAGTAATATTCCATTGTACAACTATATCACATATTGTTTTCTTTTCCTGTTGATAGACATTTGGATTTTGTCCAGTTTTTGACTATTATGAATAAAGCTGCTATGAACATTCTTGTACAAGTCTTTGGTGGCCATATGAATTAATTTTTCTTAAGCATATGCCTGGATGTGGAATTGTTGGGTTCCACAGTAGGTCTATGTTTGGCTTTATTAGAAGCTGCCAAATCATAATGGATGAGAATTCCAATTACTCCACATCCTCAGCAACACTTGATAATGAAAGTTTAAAATTTTTTAATCCATTCTGCTAAATGTAGTGTTATGGTTTTAATTTGCATTTCTTTGATATTATTCTGAGTTCCTTTTAATACATTAATTGGTCATTTGAATATCCTCTTTCATGAAATGCTTGTTCAAATCTTTAGTTCATTTTAAAAAGACAAATACTATATCACTTATATGTGGAATCCAAAAAATGATACAAATGAACTTCTTTACAAAACAGAAATAGACTCGCAGACATAGAAAACAAACTTATGGTTACCGACGGGGATAGCAAGGGGTGGGGAGAGATAAATTAGGAGTTTGGGATTAACAGATACACATTACTATATATAAAATAGATAAACAACAAGGACCTACTGTACAGCATAGGGAAGTATAATCAATATCTTAAAATAACTTATAATGGGAAAGAATCTAAAAAAGGATATATGTGTGTATATGTATATATGTATGTACATACATACACACACACAGATAACTGAATCACTTTGCTGTATACCTGAAATTAATACAACAATGTAAATCAACTATACTTCAATTTTAAAAAAGCTTTAAAAAAACCTCTACCTCAAATCCTAAAGAAAAAAAAAAGATGAATAGGAAAAAAAATTATCTTTTGCTTATTGATTTGTAGAATTTCTTTGTATATTCTGTATATGAATTCTTTATCATTCTATAGCTGGCCTATTTACTTTCTTCATGATGTGTTTTGATGATCAGATGTTCTAAATTAAGTCAAATTTATCAATCTTTCTTATTTGGTTTAGTGTATTTTGTGATCTGATTAAAAACTTTATTTACCACAATACCAGGAAAATAATCTCCTATGCTTTTATTTGGAAGTTTGATTGTTTTAGCTTTATGATATACTTAACAAATTTGTGTGTTTGAGTTAAGGGTCAGGCTTTACTTTTCTCCATACACACAATAAGTTGTTCCAAAATCATTCCCCCATGTAATTACAGTGGCACCTTTGATGTAAATCAAGAAAACATATATCTGTGGGTCTATTTACGGATTCTTTGTTCTGTTCCAGTGGTATATTTATCTCTCCTTGCTCCAAAAGTACTCTGTTAATAACAGTAGTTTTGTAGTAAATGTTGAAATATGCTGGTTAAGTCTTCCAACTTTGTTTGAGAACCAGTAATTTTTTTATTAAAAATTTTTTTCTTTATCAAGATTTCTTAGATATTCTAGGTCCTTTGTATGTCCATATACATTTTGGCTCAGTCAGTTTTTCAGAATATAAAGGGGTCCTGAGACCAAAAACTCTGAGAGCTGCTAACTGAAAGTATGGGCTCAAATGCTGGAAGCCCAGGATCAAATCTCAGTTTTTGCCATCTATTAGTTGTGGGAACTTGGCAAAGAATTTAATTTTTCCATGTCTCTGTTTCCTCATCTGTAAGTTGGGACAACAATAGTATCTATAATATAGGGTTGTGTCCATCAAATGTTAAACATTATGTGAATGTTTTTGTATTTGTTAAAATAAATGGGGCAGGTACACTGAATTTTTTTTTTTTTTAAGAGTAGGAAGTCAAAGAAAAAACCTAAAGAATCAGAAGGAAATATGTAACCTTTTGACAATCTCAGGGTACTTAGTTGGAATCCAGTTGTATCAGCTTCATATAAAAATAAAAATATACAACACAACTGTACAAAATCTATGGGATGCAGCAAAAGCAGTTCTTAGAGGTAAGTTCATAGTGATACAGGCCTTCCTCAAAAAAAACAAGAAAAATCTCAAACAACCTAACTTTACAACCACCTAAATTAGGAAAAGAACAAAAAAATGTATCAGCTTCATATAAAAATAAAAATATACAACACAACTGTACAAAATCTATGGGATGCAGCAAAAGCAGTTCTTAGAGGTAAGTTCATAGTGATACAGGCCTTCCTCAAAAAAAACAAGAAAAATCTCAAATAAACAACCTAACCTACCACCTAAAAGAATTAGAAAAAGAAGAACAAACAAAACCTAAAGTCAGCAGAAGAAAGGAAATAATAAAGATCAGAGAGAGATAAATAAAAGGGATTAAAAAACAACAGAAAAATCAATAAAACCAAGAGCTGGTTCTTCGAAAGGGTAAGCAAAATTGACAAAACTCTGGGTAGGCTCACCAAGAAGAAAAGAGAGGACCCAAATAAAATAAGAAATGAAAGAGAAGAAATAATAAAGAGTACCATAGACATAAAAAAAAAACCCATAAGAGAATACTATGAACAATTATATGCCAACAAATTGGACAACCTAGAAGAAATGGACAAGTTTCTAGAAACATACAGCCCACCAAAACTGAATCAAGAAGAAACAGAAAATTTGAACAGACTGATCACTAGAAGTGAAATAGAATCTGTAATTTAAAAAAACAAAAACAAAAAAACAAACTCCCTACAAACCAAAGTCCAGGACCAGATGGCTTCACTGGGGAATTCTTTCAAACATACAAATAAGAACTTACACTGATCCTTCTCAAACTCTTCCAAAAGACTGAAGAGGAGGGAATACTCCCAAAGTCATTCTATGAAGCCACTATCACCCTGATACCAAAACCAGACAAACACCAAAAAAGAAAATTACAGGCCAATATCAGCAAATCTGTATCTGTACTGATGACTATATTAATCTATTATCTATGAATATATTGATCTATAGCTATATACTGATATCTATATCTATATTTGATAAATATAGATGCAAAAATTCTCAACAAAATATTAGTAAACAGAATCTGACAACACATGAAAAAGGATCATATACCACAATCAATTTGGATTCATCCCAGGGTCACAAGGATGGTAAAACATACACAAAATCAGTGTGATACACCACATCAACAAAAGAGAAGACAAAAACCACATGGTGATCTCAACAGATACAGGAAAAGCATTTGATAAAATTTAACATCCATTATGATAAAAACTCTTACCAAAGTGGGTATAGAGAGAACATATCTCAACATGATAAAAGCTATTTATGACAAACCCATAGCCAACATAAAACTCAATGGTAAAAAGCTGAAAGAAAGCCTTCCCACTAAAATCTGGAACACAACAAGGATGCCCACTCTGACCACTTCTTTTCAACATAGTACTGGAAGTCCTAGCCACAGCAACCAGAAAAGAAAAAGAAATAAAAGGTATCCAAATTGGAAGAGAAGAGGTAAAATTGTCCTTATATGCAAATGACATGATACTATATATAGGAAACCATACAGAATCCACACAAAAACTACTAGAACTGATTTTTAAAAAATTCAGCAAGGTAGCAGAATACAAGATTAACATACAGAAACCTGCTGCATTTCTTTACACTAACAATGCAATATCAGAAAGAGAAAGTAAAAAAAAAAAATCACATTTAAAATCGCATCAAAAAAACCCCCAAGGGCTTCCCTGGTGGCGCAGTGGTTGAGAGTCTGCCTGCGGATGCAGGGCATACGGGTTCGTGCCCCAGTCCAGGAAGATCCCACATGCCGCGGAGCGGCTGGGCCCGAGAGCCACGGCCGCTGAGCCTGTGCTCCGCAACGGGAGAGGCCACAACAGTGAGAGGCCCATGTACTGCAAAAAAAAAAAAAAAAAAAAACCCAAAAAACAAAAAACTTAGGAATAAACCTGATCAAGGAAGTGAAAGACTTATATGCCAAGAACTATAAAACACTGATAATGGAAACTGAAGATGATTGAACTAAATGGAAAGATATCCCATGCTGTTGGACTGGAAGAATCAATATTGTTAAAATGGCCATACTACCAAAAACAATCTACAGATTTAACGTGATCCCTATCAAATTACCCATGACATTCTTCACAGAATGTGAAAATCCTAAAATTTATATGGAACCATAAAAGACCCAGAATTGCCAAAGCAGTCCTGAGGAAACAGAACAAAGTGAAGGCATAACCCTCCCAGACTTCAGACAATACTACAAAGGTACAGTAATCAAAACTGCATGGTATTGGCACAAAAAAAGACACACGGATCAGTGCAACAGAATAGAGAGCCCAGAAATAAACGCACACACCTATGGTCAATTGATCTTTGACAAACGAGGCAAGAATATACAATGGAGAAAAGACAATCTCTTCAGCAAGTGGTGTTGGGCTAGCTGGACAGCCACATGTTAATCAATGAAGTTAGAACACACCCTCACACCATACACAAAAATAAACTCAAAATGTCTTAAAGACTTAAATATAAGACAAGACACCATAAAACTTCTAGAAGAGAACAAAGGCAAAACACTCTGACATAAATCATATAAATGTTTTCTTAGGTCAGTCTCCCAAGGCAATAGAAATAAAAGCAAAACTAAACAAATGGGACCTAATCAAATTTATAAGCTTTTGCACAGCAAAGGAAACCATAAACAAAATGAAAAGACAACCTACAAATTGGGAGAAAATATTTGCAAATGATGTGACCGATAAGGGCTTTAATTTCCAAAATATACAAACAGCTCATACAATTCAATAACAAAAAAAACAAACAACCCAATCAAAAAAATGGGCAGAAGACCTAAATAGACATTTCTCCAAAGAAGACATACAGATGGCCAACAGGCACAGGAATAAATGCTCATCATCACTAATTATTAGTCACATCACATCAAAACTACAATGAGGTACCACCTCACACTGGTCATGGCCATCATTAAAAAATCTACAGAAAAGAAATGCTGGAGAGGGTGTAGAGAAAAGGGAACTCTCTTACACTGTTGGTGGCAATGTAAACTGGTGCAGCCACTATGGAGAACAGTATGGAGGTTCCTTAAAAAACTAAAAATAGAGTTGCCATATGATCCAGCAATTCCACTCTTGGGCATATATGCAGACAAAACTATAATTCAAAAAGATACATGTACCCCTATGTTCATAGCAGCACTATTTACAATAGCCAAGACATGGAAACAACCTAAATGTCCATCAACAGATGAATGGATAAAGAAGATATGGTATATATGTATAATGGAATACTACTCAGCCATAAAAAAGAATGAAAGCCATTTGCAGCAACGTGGATGGATCTAGAGATTATCACACTAAGTGAAGTAAGTCAGAGAAAGACAAATACCATAAGATATCACTTATATGTGGGATCTAAAATGCAACACAAATGAACATATCTATGAAACAGACTCACAGACATAGAGAACAGACTACTTGTGGTTGTTGAGTGGGGGATGAGGGAGGGAAGTATTGGGAGTTTGGGATTAGCAGATGCAAACTATTATATATAGGATGGAGAAACAACAAGGTCCTACTGTATAGCACAGGGAACTATATTCAATATCCTGCAATAAAGCATAATGGAAAAGAATATGAAAAAGAATATATATGTATAACTGAGTTACTTTACTGTACAGAAATTAACACAACATTGTAAATCAACTGTACTTCAATAAAAGTTTTTTTTAAAGTAATAACAGAACGCAATGTGGGAAATTCACATATATGTGGAAATCACGCAACACACTCCAAAATAACCAATAGGTCAAAGAAGAAATCACAAGGAAAATTAGGAAATACTTTGAGATAAATGAAACAAGAACACAATGTATCAAAAGTTACAATGCAGCTAAAGCTTAGAGGGAAATTTATAGCTATAAATGCTATATTAAAAAAGACCTCGGGCTTCCCTGGTGGCGCAGTGGTTGAGAGTCCGCCTGCCAGTGCAGGGGACACGGGTTCGTGCCCTGGTCCGGGAAGATCCCACATGCCGCGGAGCAGCTGGGCCTGTGAGCCATGGCCGCTGAGCCTGCGTGTCCGGAGCCTGTGCTCCACAATGGGAAAGACCACAACAGTGAGAGGCCCGTGTACCGCAAAAAAAAAAAAAAAAAAAAAAAAAAAGACCTCAAATTAATTACCTAACTGCACACCTTAAGAAACTAAAAAAAAAAAAGATGTGCAAACTAAACCTATCGGAAGCAGAAGGAAGGAAACAATACAAATTCAAGCAGAAATAAATGAAGTAGAGAACAGAAAAACAATAGAAAAATCAATGAAATAAAAAGATTCTTTGAAAAGATCAACAAACTTGACAAACCATTAGCTGGAAAGGCCAAGAAAAAAAGAGAAAAGACTCAAATTACTAAAATCTGGAATGAAAGAGGGATGTTATAATCACTCTTACATCAATAAAAAGGATTATAAGGGAATTTTATGAACAAATGTATGCCAACAAATTAGATAACCTAGATGAAATGGAAATATTTCTATAAAGACACAAACTACTGAAATGGACTCAAGAAGAAAAAGAAAGTCTGAATAGGTCTATAACAAGCAAAAGGATTGATCAGTAATCAAAACTTCCCACAAAGAAAAGCCCAGAACCAGATAGCTTCACTGTTGAATTCTACCAAACACATAAACAAGAATTCACAAACTTTTTTTTAAAAAAAAACATTTATTTATTTATTTTTGGCTGCGCAGGGTCTTAGCTGCAGCATGTGCATCTTCGTTACAGCATGCAGGATCTTTAGTTGCGGCACGTGAACTCTTAGTTGCAGCATGTGGGATCTAGTTCCCTGACCAGGGATCAAACCCAGGCCCTCTATATTGGCAGCATGGAGTCTTAGCCACTGGACCACCAGGGAAGTCCCTTACAAACTCTTCTTAAAAAACATAATAAAAGGAAAGAGAATATTGTCCAACTCATTCTATGAGGCCAGTATCACCCTGATACCAAAACCAAATTTAAAAATATCACAAGGGGGACTTCCCTGGTGGTCCAGTGGGTAAGACTCCACACTCCCAAAGCAGGGGTCCCGGGTTCGATCCCTGGTTGGGGAACTAGATCCCGCATGCATGCCACAACTAAGAGTCCGTGTGCCGCAACTAAGACCCTGAGGAGGATGCATAAATAAATATTTAAAAAATAGGGCCTCCCTGGTGGCGCAGTGGTTGAGAGTCCGCCTGCCGATGCAGCGGACGCGGGTTCGTGCCCCTGTCTGGGAGGATCCCACATGCCGCGGAGCGGCTGGGCCCCGTGAGCCATGGCCGCTGAGCCTGCGCTCCGCAACGGGAGAGGCCACAACAGTGAGAGGCCTGCGTACCGCAAAAAGTAATAATAATTTTTAAAAATTAAAAAATTAAAAAAATAATAAAAATATCACAAGGAAAGAAAACTACAGATCAATATTCCTCATGAATTTAGATGCAAAAATCCTTAAAACATACTAGCAAACTGAATCCAGCAATAGATACAAAGAATTATGCACCGTGACCAAATGGAATTTATCCTGAGATTGCAAGTTTGGGTCAATATATGAAAATCAATTTAATACATATTAAAAGAATAAAGGACATAACCACATGATTGTCTTAATATATGTATAAAAAGCATGAATACAATATGTGTATAAAATCGAACACCCTTTCATGCTAATAACATTCAACTAATTAGGAATAGAAGGCAATTCCATCAACCTGATAAAGGGCATCAATGAAAAAAACCCAGTGAACATCATACCTGATGGTGAAAGAGTGGATGCCTTCCCCTAAGATCAGGAACAAGACAAAGATATCCACTCCTCCCGTTCTAGTCAACATAGTACTGGAGATTCTAGCCAGGCAGTCAGGCAAGAAAAAGAAAGAAAAGATACCCAGATTAGAAAGGAAGAAGTAAAACCAGCTCTCTTTGCAATGACATGTAGAAAATACACATACACACACACACACACACACACACACACACACACACACACACACACACACAAAACTGTGAGAATTAATAAGCTAGTTCAGCAATGCTAAAGGATACAAGATCAATACATAAAAACTAATTATCTTTCTATATACTAGCAATAAACAATCTGAAAATGAAATTAAGAAAACATCTCCATTTACATTAGCATTGTTATGGACTGAACTGTGTCCCCCAAAAGCTATATATTGAAGCCCTAATGCCCAATGTGACTTTATTTGGAAATAGGGCCTTTAAGGAAGTACTTAAGGTTAAACGAGGTCATAAGAATGAGGCTCTAATCTGACAGGACTAGTGTACTTATAAGAAGAAGAAGAGACACCAGAGATTTCAATCTCTCCACATATGCACAGAGGAAAATGCATGTGAAGACACAGGGAGAAGGTGGCTATCTGCAAGCCAAAAAGAGGTCTCACCAGTAAGCACCCCTGCTGGCACCTTGACCTTGGGATTTCAGTCTCCAGAGCTGTGAAAAAATTAATTTATGTTGTTTAAGTCAACTAGTCCGTGGTTTTTCTGTTATGGCGGCCCAAGCAAACTAATAGAAGCATGAAAAAGAATAAAAAACTTAGGAATAAATTTAACCAAAGAAATGCAAGACTTGTACAACAAAAACTACTCATGTCATTGAAAGAAATTAAAGATCTAAATAAATGGAATGATATCTGTGTTCATGAATCAAAATTTTTAATGTTATTCAAATGGCAATACTCCCCAATCTACAGATTCAGTGCAATCCCCATCAAAACCCCAGTTGCCTTTTTGTAGGAATTGACAAGCTGATCCTAAAATTAATGCAAGGACCCAGAATAGCCAAAACAATCTTGAAAAAGAACAAAATTGGAAGAGTCACACTTCTCTGATCTCAAAATTTAATAGAAGGATTACAGTAATCAAGACAGTGTGGTAGTGACAGAAGGACAGACATATATAAATAGAACAGAAATATGAGTATGTAAATAAACCCTCACAATTGATGGTCAACTGATTTTTAACAAAGGTAACAAGACAATTCAATGGGAGAAAGAATAGTCTTTTCAACAAATTTGTGCTTGGATAAGTGAATAGTCACATGCAAAAGAATGAAGTTGGATCCCTACCTCACGTAATATATGAAAATTAACTCAAAATGGACTGAAGATCTAAATGTAAGTATAAAATTCTTAGTAAAAAACCACAGGCATAAATCGTTGTGACCTTGGATTGGCAATGATTTCCTAGATAGGAGGGCAAAAGCACAAGCAACAAGAGAAGAAATAAATTAGATTTCATCAAAATTAAAACCTTTTGTGATTTGAAGGACACCATCAAGAAAGTGAAGACAACCCACAGAATGGGAGAAAATATTTGAAAATCATATATCTTTTAAAGGACTTGTATGCAGAATATGTAAAGGCTTACAACCACAATTTTAAAAAACCAATTTTTAAATGGACATAGGATTAAAATAGACATTTCCCCAAAGAAATACAAATGGCCAAATAGCACATGAAAAATAGCACATGAAAAGATGCTCACCATCATTAGTCAATAGGGAAATGCAAATCAAAACCACAATGAGATATCATTTCACATCCACTAGGATAGCTTGAAACAAACAAAAAAGGGTTGGGGAGATGGAAAGGACAAGGCAAGGATGTGGAGAAATCAGAACCCTCACACACTGTTGCTGGGAATATAAAATGGTATAGCTGGTATGGAAACAGTTTGGCAGGTTCTCAAAAAGTTAAACATACAGTTACCATATGATCCAGTAATTCCACCCTTAGGTATATGCCCAAGAGAAATGAAAACATATATCCACACAAAAACTTGTATATACAAGTGTTCATATTAGGATTATTTTTAATAGCAAAAAGGTGGTGACCCAAATGTCCATCGACTGATGAATGGATAAACAAAATGTGGTATACCAACACAGTGGAATACTATTTGGCCATAAAAAGGAATGAAGTACTGATACATGGTACCACATGGATGAATATCATACTTTTGTTTTACTAAATGAAAGATGCCAGACACAAAAGGCTATATATATATTGTGTGATTCCATTTATATGAAATATCCAGAACAGTCATCCACGGAGGCAGTAGATTAATGGTTGACAGGGGATAGGGGAGGGAGAAATGGGGAGTGACTGCTAATAAGCATGTGGTTTCTTTTTGGGGTGATGAAAATGTTCTGGAATTAGTGGTGATGGCTGCACAACTTTATGAATATACTAAAAACCACCAATTTGTATGCTTTAAAGTGGTGAATTTTATGTATATGTAAATAAAAAGTATATTTAAAAAAGAGGATTGTGGGAGTTCAGGCCAAGATGGTAGAGTAGGAAGACCCTGAGCTTACCTCCTCTCATGGGCACACCAAAATTACAACTATTTACAGAGCAACGATTGTTGAGGAAGACCAGAATCTAGCAGAAAAGATCTTCAACTAAAGATATAAAGAAGGAACCACAGCGAGACCGGTAGGAGAGGTGGAGCGGTACAGTCAAGCCCCACACCTCTGAGTGGGGGACCCACAAATTGGAGGATAATTACAATTGCAGAGGTTCTCACCAAGGAGCAATGAGTCTGAGCCCTACACTGGGCTCCCCAGTCCTGGTTCTGCACCAGGAAGACGAGTCCCCAGAACATTTGGCTTTGAAGACCAGCAGGGCTTACTTTTGGGAGACCCAGAGGACTGTCGGAAACAGAGACTCCACTCTTAAAGGGCACACACAAAATCTCACATGCTCCAGGACCCAGGGCAGAGGCAGTGATTTAAGAGGAGCCTGGGTCAGACCCACCTGCTGATCTTAGAGAGTCTCCTGGACAGGCAGGAGGCAAACGGAGCTCACCCTGGGGGCACAAGACACTGGTGGTAGCCACTTCTGGGAGCTCATTCTACCATGTGGACACTGGTGCTGGCAAGTGCCATTTTGGAATCCTTCCTCTAGCCTATTAGCACTGGAACCCAGTCCTGCCCACCAGCCTGGTGGCACCAGCACCCTCAGGCCAAGCAACTAGCCAGGCAGGGACACAGTTCCACTCACCAGCAGGCAGGCTGCCTTAAGACCTCCTGAGCCCAAAACTGCCCCAGGATAAGGCCCTGTCCACCAGAGGGCCCAGGACCCAGCCTCCAACACCAGTGCACAGGCACTAACCATGGGACCCCCAGAGTCCTGCAGTCAGAGACCCCAGGACCCAGCTCCACCCACTAGTGGGCAGGCACCAGCCCCAGGACCCTCTGGGCCCCGGCCCCACCTACCAGCAGGCCAACATACCAACTCCAGGGCCCCCAGGATCCTGCAGCCAGAGACCCTGGTACCCAGCTCTGCCCACCAGCAGGTAGGCACCAGCCCCAGTATCCTCAGCCCTGACCACCAGAGGACTGGCACTAGCCTGGGAGCAGCCTCACACATCAGTGGGCAGGTACCAGCCCCAGGACCCCCCTGGGCCCCTGCCAAGCCACGAGTGGGTGGACATCAGCCTCAGGACCACCACAGCCCTGCAGCCTGCCATGGCAGGACCCAGCCCACCTTCCAGCAGGCCAGCACCAGCCCTGGGACCCCGTGGGCCCCAGCCCTGTCCACTAGCAGGCCAACACCAGCTCTGAGACACCTTGGGCTCCTTAGCCAGCCACCTGGGATCTGGTCCCACCCACCAGCAGGCCAATACAAGGCTTGGGACACCCCAGATCCTGAAGCCAGCTGTGTCAGGAAATGGCCCATGTCTACCAGCAGACCAACACCAGCTCCAGGATCCCCAGGGCCCTGCATCCAGAGATCCTGGGAACTGGCTCTGCCTACCAGTGAGCCAGCACTAGCCCCAGTAACCGCTGGGCCTTGGCCACACCCACCAGCAGTTCAACACCAGCTCTGGGACCCCTGGGCTCTGCAGCCAGAGACCACAGGACCTGGCTCTGCCTGCCAGTGGGCAGGCACTAGGCCCAGGACCCAGCTTCACACACTGATGGGCACGCACCAGCACTTGGATACCCTGGGCCCTGACCTCACCCACCAGCAGATAGACACCAGCCCCAGGACCACCATACCTCCACAGCCTGCCTTGTCAGGACCCAGCCAACACACCAGCAGACCAGCACCAGCCCCAGGACACCCCATGCCCTGGGACCCCCTGCATGCTGTCCTGCCCACTGGCAGGTCAACCCCAGCTCTGGGACACCTTGGGTCCCTCAGCCAGCAGCCCTGGAATTCATCCCCACCCACCAGCAGGCCAACACCA
Source organism: Physeter macrocephalus (assembly GCF_002837175.3). Lineage (NCBI taxonomy): Eukaryota > Metazoa > Chordata > Mammalia > Artiodactyla > Physeteridae > Physeter > Physeter macrocephalus. The sequence continues at coordinate 4,628,173 of NC_041232.1, read as the reverse complement.
ACTCCAAGATAGCTTGGTCTCATCAGCTAGCTACCCCAGGATCCAGCCCCACTCACCACTGCACCAGAACCAGCTTTGGGACACCTCAAACCCACAGCCAACCATGCAGGAACTGACTCCACCTACCAGTAGGCCAACACTAGATCCAGGAACCCTGGCCCCACAACTAACCATCCCGGAACCTGGCTCTGTCCATCAGCGGGCCAGCACTAGCCCCGGGACCCCCGCAGGGCTCTGCAGCCAGCTGCCTCACGAGCCGGTCCTGCCAACCAGTGACCAGCAGCCTCTTCACCGGGCAGGGCCTAGCAACCCAGCTGGACCAGGGACAAGCCACACCTACCAGACTGCCCACAGTAGTCAGCCCACCATAACAGAAGGTCCTATGCAGCCCACATGGGGGCACCCCTAGAGCACATAGGTCTGGTGACCAGAGGGGAGTGTACTGCTGGGACACATAGGACATCTCCTACAAAAGGCCACTTTTCCAAACTTGGGAAACATAACCAACTTACCAGAGACATAGAAATAAAAACAGCCAATTAGGAAAAATGAGGCAACAGAGGAACATGTTCCAAACGAAGAAACATGATAAAACCCAGAAGAACTAAGTGAAATGGAGATAAGCAATCTACCTCATAAAGAGTTCAAGGTAATGATCATAAAGAATTCAGAAGAAGAATGGATGAACACAGTAAGAAGATGAACAAAGAGTTAGAAGATACAAAGAAGAACAAAATAGAGCTGAAGAATACAGTAATTGAAATTAAAAATACACTAAAAGGAATCAACAGTAGATTAGAAGATACAGAAGAATGGCTCAGTGGAAATCACTGAAGCTGAACAGAAGAGAGAACAAAAAGAAATGAGGATAGTTTAAGAGACCTCTGGGACAACATCAAGCATACTAACATTTGCATTATAGGGATCCCAGAAGGAGAAGAAAGACAGAAAGGGGCAGAGAACATATTTGAAGACATAAGAGCTGAAAACTTCCATAACCTGGGAAAGGAGAGACGTCCAGGAAGTACAGAGAGTCCCAAACAGGGTCAACCCAAAGAGGACCACAACAAGACACACTGTAATCAAAATGGCGAAAATGAAAGATAAAGAGACTATCAAAAGCAGCAAGGGAAAAACAACAAGTTATGTACAAGGGATAAGTCTATTAGCTGAATTTTCAGCAGAAATTTCAGCGTGGCATGATATATTTAAAGTGATGAAAGAGAAAAACCTACAACCAAGAATATTCTATTCAGCAAAGTTTTCATTCAGATTTGATAGAGAGGGCAAAAGTTTTACAGACAAACAAAAGCTAAAAGAGTTCACCACCAAACCTGCTTTACAAGCAATGTTAAAGGAACTTCTCTAAGCAAAAAAGAAAAGGCCATAACTAGAAACATGAAAATTACAGAAGGAAAAAGCTCATTGGTAAAGGGAAATATACAGTAAAGGTAGTAAATCAACCATGTACAAAGCTAACAGGAAGATTAAAAGACAAAAGTAGTAAAATCATCTATATCCACAATAAGTATTTAATGGATATACAAAACAAAAAGGTGTAAAATATGATGTCAAAACCAGTAGATTGTAGGGGAGGGGAGTGTAAATTCAGGGTCATTAAAATGCATTTGAAATTAAAAGATCAGCAACTTAAAATGATCACATATACATATAAGTTGCTATATATAAATCTCATGGTAGCCACAAACCAAAAATCTGTAATAGATATATGCACAGAAAAGAAAAAGGAATCCCAACATCAAATATAAAAGATAGTCATCAAATCACGAGGGAAGAGAACAAAAGAAGAAAGGAAACAAAAAAAAGAACTACAAAAACAACTCCAAAACAATTAACAATGGCACTAAATACATACCTATCAATAATTACTTTAAATGTAAATGGACTAAATGCTCCAATAAAAAGACACAAGGTAGCTGAATGGATACAAAAACAAGACCCATATATATATATGCTGCCTACAAGAGACTCACTTCAGATCTAAAGACAGACATAGACTGAGAGTGAGGGGATGGAAAAAGGTACTCCAAGCAAATGGAAATCAAAAGAAAGCCAGGGTAGCAATACTTATAGCAGCCAAAATAGCCTTTCAAACAAAGACTGTAATAAGAGACAAAGAAATAATCAATCCAAGAAGAAAATATAATGATTGTAAATATATATGCACCCAACACAGGAACACCTAAATACATAAAGCAAATTATTAACCAACATAAAGAGAGAGATTGACAGTAACACAATAATAGTAGGGGACTTTAACACCCCATTTACATCAATGGACAGATCATCCAGACAGAAAATCAATATGAAAACACTGCCTTAGAGACATAGACCAAATGGAATATATATGAAACATTCCATCCAAAAGCAGCAGAATACACATTCTTTTCAAGTGCACATGAAACATTCTCCAGGATAGATCACATGCTAGGCCACAAGTCTTAGTAAATTTAAGAAAACTTAAATCATATCAAGCATCTTTTTCCAACCACAGTGCTTTTTCCAACCACAAATCAACTACAAGAAAAAACTGCAAAAAATACAAACATGTGGAGGCTAAACAATATACTACTAAACAACCACTGAAAAAATCAAAGAAAAAATTAAAAAATACCTGGAGACAAATGAAAATGAAAATACAACAGTCCAAAATCTATGGGATGCAGCAAAAGTAGTTCTAAGAGGGAAGTTTATAGTTATACAAGCCTACTTCAGGAAACAAGAAAAAACTCAAATAAGCAACTGAACCTTACACATAATGGAACTAGAAAAAGAACAACAAAAAAAACCCAATGTTAGTAGAAGGAAAGAAATCATAAAGATCAGAGCAGAAATAAATGAAATAGAGACTTAAAAAAACAATAGAAACGATCAATGAAACTAAGAACTGGTTCTTTGATAAGATAAATAAAATGGATAAACCTTTAGCTAGACTCAGGAAAAAAAGAAAGAGGGCTCAAATCAATAAACTCAGTAATGAAAAAGGAGAAGCTACAACCAACACCACAGAAATACAAAGGATAAGATTACTACAAACAACTATATGTCAATAAAATGGACAACCCAGAAGAAATGAACAAATTTCTAGAAATGTACAATCTCCCAAGACTCAACCAGGAAGAAATAGAAAACATAAACAGACCAATTACCAGTAATTAAATTGAATAGGTAATTTTAAAAAATCCCAACAAACAAAAGTCCAGGACTAGATGGCTTCACAGGTGAATTCTACCAAATATTTAGAGAAGGGTTAATACCAAGTCTTCTCAAACTATTCAAAAAAACTGCAGAGGAGGGAACACTTCCAAACTCATTCTACAAGGCCAGCATCCTTCTGATACCAAAACCAGACAAAGATATCACACAAAAAGAAAATTACAGGCAATATCACTCATGAACATAAATGCAAAAAATCCTCAACAAAATATCAGTAAACCAAATTCAACAACACACTGATAGGATCATATCCCATGATCAAGTGGGATTTAGCCCAGGGATGCAAGGATGGTTCAATACCCACAAATCAATCAATGTGATACACCACATTAACAAGTTGAAGAATAAAAATCATATGATCATCCCAATAGATACAGAAAAAGCTTTGGACAAAATTCAACATCCATTTATGATAAACACTCTCCACAAAGTGGGTATAGAGGGAACATACCTCAACATGATAAAGGCCATATATAAGCCCACAGCTAACATCATACTAATGGTGAAAAGCTGAAAGCATTTCCTCTAAGATCAGGAGCAAGACGAGAATGCCCACTCTTGCCACTTTTATTTAACATAGTATTGGAAGTCCTAGCCACATGATTAGACAAAAAAAAGAAATAAAATGAATCTAAATTGGAAAGTAAGAAGTACAACTGTCACTGTTTGCAGATGACATGATACTATACATAGAAAATCCTAAAGACACCAGCAAAAAACTACCAGAGCTCATCAATGAATTTGGTAAAGTTGCAGGATACAAAAGTAATATACAGAAATCTGTTGCATTGCTATACGCTAACAATGAATGATCAGAAAAGGAAATTAAGAAAAGAATCCCGGGACTTCTCTGGTGGTGCAGGGGTTAAGAATTCACCTGACAATGCAGGGGACACGGGTTCGATCCCTGGTCTGGGAAGATCCCACATGCCGCAGGGCAACTAAGCCCATGCACCACAACTACTGAGCCTGCACTCTAGAGCCCACGAGTCACAACTACTGAGCCCATGCACCACAACTACTGAAGCCCGTACACCCTAGAGCCCACATGTCGCAACTGCTGAGCCCACGTGCTACAACTACTGAAGCCTGGGCACCTAGAGCCCATGCTCCACAATAAGAGAAGCCATAGCAGTGAGAAGCCTTTGCACAGCAACAAAGAGTAGCCCCTGCTCGCCACAAGTAGAGAAAGCCTGCGTGCAGCAACGAAGACCCAACACAGCCAAAAATAAATAAAATTTTTTTAAAAATTGAAAAAACAGAATCCCATTTGCCATTGCATTAAAAAGAATAAAATATCTTGGGCTTCCCTGGTGGCGCAGTGGTTGAGAGTCCGCCTGCCGATGCAGGGGACACGGGTTCGTGCCCCGGTCCGGGAAGATCCCACATGCCGTGGAGCGGCTGGGCCTGTGAGTCATGGCCGCTGAGCCTGCGCGTCCAGAGCCTGTGCTCTGCAATGGGAGAGGCCACAGCAGTGAGAGGCCCGTGTACCCCAAAAAAAAAAAAAAAAAAAAAAAAAAAAAGAATAAAATATCTAGGAATAAAATACCTAGGAATAAATCTAACTAAGGAGGTAAAAGACCTGTACTTGGAAAATTATAAGACTCTGATGAAAGAAACTGAAGATGACACAAACAGATGGAAAGATATAACATGTTCATGGAGTGGAAGAATTAATATCATTAAAATGACCATCATACCCAAGGCAATCTACAGATTCAGTGCAATCCCTATCAAAATACCAATGGCATTTTTCACAGAACTAGAACAAACAATTCTAAAATGTGTATGGAAACACAAAGACCCTGAATAGCCAAAGCAATCTTGAGAAAGGCCAGAGCTGCAGGTATCACAGTCCCTGACCTCAGACTATAGTACAAAGCTACAGTAATCAAAACAGTATGCTACTAGCACAAAAACAAACACATAGATCAATGGAACAGAACAGAGCCCAGAAATAAACTCACACACTTATGTTCAATTAATCTATGACAAAGGAGGCAAGAATATACAATGAGAAAAAAAAACAGTCTCTTCAATAAGTGGTGCTGGGAAAACTGTACAGCTACATGTAAAAGAATGAAATTAGAACATTTTCTCATACCATACAGAAAAATAAACTCAAAATGGGTTAAAGACCTAAACGTAAGACCTGAAACCATAAAACTCCTAAAAGCAAACATAGGCAGAACACTCTTTGACATAAATGGTAGCACCATTTTTTTTGGATCTGTTTCCTAAGGCAAAGGAAACAAAAGCAAAAATAAGCAAATGGGACTTAATTAAACTTAAAAGCTTTTGCTCAGCAAAGGAAACCAAAGACAAAACAAAAAGACAACCTACTGAATAGGAGAAAATATTTGCAGATGACATGACCAATAATAAGTTAATATCCAAAATATATAAACAGCTCATACAACTCAATTAAAAAAAAACCTGATTAAAACATGGGCAAAAGACTTGAATAGACATTTTCCCAAAGAAGACATACAGGTGAACAGGCACATGAAAAGATGTTCAACATCACTAATCAGAGAAATGCAAATCAAAGTCACAATGAGATATTGCCTCACACCTATCAGAAAGGCTATGATCAAAAAGACCACAGGTAACAGATGTTGGCAAGGATATGGAGAAAAGGGAACCCTTGTACACTCTTGGTGGGAATGTAAATTGGTGCAGCCACTATAGAAAACAGTATAGAACAGTATAGAGGTCCCTTGAAAAACTAAAACTAGAACTATCATGTGATCTATCAATTCCATTCCTGGGTATATATCTGAAGAAAATGAAAACACTAATTCAAAAAGATAAATGCACCCCAATGTTCATAGCAGCATTATTTACAATAGCCAAGACATGGAAGCAACCTAAGTGTCCATCGACAGATGAATGGATAAAGAAGATGTGATACACACACATATACACATAATACTACTGGAATACTACTCAGCATAAAAAAGAATAAAATTTTGCCCTCTGTAACAACATGGATGGACCTAAAGAGTATTCTGCTTAGTGAAATAAGTCAGAGAAAGACAAATATATGTTAGCACTCATATATGGAATCTAAAAAATAAAACAAACAAATGAATATAACAAACTAGAAAAAGACTCACAGATATAGAGAACTAGTGGTTACCAGAGGGGAGAGAGGAGGGAGGGGCAACATAGGGGTAGGAGATTAAGAGGTACAAACTACTATATACAAAATAAACTATAAGGACATCTTGTACAGCACTGGGAATACAGCCAATATTTTATAATAATTAAACTGAGTATAATCTAAAACTCTGAATCAATATGTTGTACACCTGAAACTAATATAATATTGTAAATCAACTATACCTCAATAAAAAGAAAAAAGAGGATGGTTTTCTGTATGTACACTATACTTGAATAAAAAGTTAACACACAGGAACTTCTCGGTGGTCCACTGGGTAAGACTCTGCGCTCCCAATGCAGGGGGCCCAGGTTTGATCCCTGGTCGGGGAACTAGATCCCGCAACATGCATGCCACAACTAAGAGCCCGCATGCCACAACGAAGATCCATCCCATCCCACACGCCGCAACTAAGATCTGGCACAGCCAAAATAAATATAAATAAATAAAAATAAATGTTAAAAAAAGTTAACACACAGATAATGGTTTCAAATTAGATAAATGGAAAAATAATATTATCAACAGAAATAGGAAGTTTTCAATGCATCTTTTCAAAGATCAATCCATTATGCATAATTTGAACGTATCCCAGTTAATTGCTTGGATATTTGGGATTCTTCCAATAACATATGTGCATTCACTCAATGTGTTTGAGTAAGTCTTATGCCTAGTCACTTTTCAACAAATAAAAGTTGGTGGTGGGGTATATCCACAGGTTACTGATGAGGTCATACTTTAAATTCTCCCAATGCCTCTAACAACGGTAAATCTTCTGTGCTATGCACTGACATGACTGAGGTTAACACAGCCCCTGGCACATTTGAGAACATGACTTTCAAAGAAATCTGGCTTTCTGGTATAGCTTTCCTAGGTGTAAGTTATAGCAAACCTCTAAATGATGTCTTCTTGCAATTCTTTCTCCCTTTCATTTTTAAAGCTTTGTTGGTAATTTCTGTGTAATGTCTCACTTTCCAGTTGTTTAACCTTTCTCTTGGCAGGAGGGAATTGGTTTTTGTTTGTTTAATGAGGAGAGATGTTAGAAACACCTGCCTCAGATGTCTTGCATTGTTATATTCAGTTCATGCTAAGATCATAAGTATTCTGAATCTTAAATTAGGCACCGTCTCAGTCAGAGGTTGTTAGTACTTACACATTTATCATTAGATTAGTATAAACTAAAGGAAGGGGAAAAAAAGCCCCTCAGGGGGCTGAGGTTGGACTATGTTCTCATAGGAGTTCTAAACCATTTTTGGTAACTGTCATTTTCCAAGCATCAAAATGTTAGAAAGTAAAGGGCCTCAAAATATGGGCTGTCAGTAGTGTGGCAAATTTTGAACATCACCTCATCTCAGATCTCTGTACAGAGTACCAAGTTGCAATCACAGAAAGGCAGTTTAAAAATCTACTTCATTTGAAATCTTTTCTATTAAATGATAAACATTAAGAGGAATAACATAATCTTACATGTCAACAAAACGTCATAGTCAGCAGAAAACAGAACTAAGTAGCCAAATAGAACATTTCTATAATGTTTGAGCATTCAATATCTTCCTTGACATTATTTTTTAGTCGGGGCACTCAAGCAGGCAGCAGCCTATCACTTACAGCCTCTGTCATTTCCCGTTCCAATTCGTTAAACCCTAGGCTTTCCCCAGAAACACACAATCCACATGGAGATTCTTCTGCCAGTCAGAAAAGATCAATTCAAAGGATGCAGAAATTGATATGCAACTCTTGAGTGGGCATGAACGCCATAATAAACTGCTACCTACATATGGAATTATATTTTCTAGGTTGACAGTGTATGGGCAGAAGCAGCAGGAGCATATGTTTAGACTTTATAGTCGGGGCTTATTTCCCATTGACTGGCTTCTCTTTGGCTGCCAAAGAATAGATCAAGTTCAGAAGCTAAAGCCAAGTGGGCAATTCTTTATCTTTGCCTTTCTCTCTAAAAAATACCTAAATTAGTAAGGCAGCATAGCCAATTTACACACAAAGTCTTTACACACAGAGTCAGACAAAAGCTATCTCTACTTCCTGTGATGCAGTGTGCTGTCACACTTTAAAAACTTCAATCGCTTGAAGTTTAAAAACTTCAATCATTTGCCTCTCTTTCCTTCCCTGTAATACTTAAAATTCTAGGATTTCAGAGTCACATTCACAAACGCTTCTATAAACACCACTGATCCAAAAAAAAAAAATAAATCACATGGCTACTGTATACTGTATGCCTCAATGAAAATAACACCCTAACGCAGAAATGAGAGGGCTCAAAATAATGTAGCTGGAGCTCTCCTCTTAACCATGAGTGAGGCACCTGGGATTGCAAAGGCAACATTTAGCTTTCAGAAGCTTGTTGCTGACAAGAGTGGAAAGAAAGGACCTTACATCTTCCTTTCTTTCCTAGTTCTAAAGCGGTGAGCAAAATGTCTGCTTTTATTGGTTTGAAGTGGCCTAAACCACTGCCAAAAAATGTGCAAAGGAAATTATATATACACATTCTCCTCCTAAAATGCCACCTCCTTTGTGAAGCTGTCTTGATTCCCCATTCAAAATGCATACCTTCCTTCTCTACACTCTATCATATAATTTATACCTCCATTAATATTTGCAAATTATTTTCTATGTGAGTAATGTGTTTACAGGTCTCCCTCTCTTACTAAACTGTAAACTTCCACAGCTCAGGGACCAAGTCATTATCTCTCTGGTCCCCACAAGGCCAAGCAGAGTGTTTTATAAATGGTAGGTGCAAAATAAATGTTTGATGAAGGAATAAATACAGTGGTGTCAGCTTTATGATGACTAGAAGTTTTGATGATGTTAAGAGTAGTTGCTCCCCAAACCTCAATGTCTTTTCTCTGTATTTGGTATCATGATTATGTGCACTGAAGAGGGAGAAAGATTTAGAGATGTCTTCCTGAGAATACATTTTATATTCGATATGTCTATTTTTATAACCCTCGAGTAAACCATCTTTTGGAAAAGATTTCCAGGGTTAAACTGAATTCGATGGGGGAAAGTTTCAATGAGTCAGACAAAAGCTATCTCTACTTCCTGTGATGCAGTGTGCTGTCACACACCTCAGAAAAAAACTGCAAAATTCTAAAAGCTGAGAGCATGACTCCACAAGACTCTATTAACCAGGTGCTACCTACATAAAATGATCAAGAAGAGGAAAGAAGGAACCCTGAATGGTCTTTAGTTCTCAAAAAGCAAGGGTCTAACTAGAAACTAATGAGTGACAGCTGTTTCAGGTACACAGAATAAAGAGGAAACACACGTGTCTAAAGAGAAAGGTCAACTTTAGGCAATGAAAAGTCATCTCAAAAAAGATCCTGCCACCACCCCACCGGCACTTTCATCTGTTTCACATGTTATTTTACTACTGGATACAGGATTTGGCAAAACTTTAACAACTGGTTATTTGGAAATTTCTAAACAACGATCACTTTCTCCTACAACGTACATTTTTCCATTCCAAAACAAACAAGATACTTTGTTTTGACAGGGACAATTTCCAATCTCTTAGCACTGAAACGCATAAAAGAAAATGGAAAATTGTTTGAATACCATATAGCACTTTTGAGTTTATTAGGCCATTATCCCCAGGGCTGGATTTAATCAAAAGATGAGGAATACAAGCTCAAAAGCTTTTAGTTGACAAGAAGTAAGTCTTGGAACTTCCCTGGTGGCACAGTGGTTAAGAATCAGCCTGCCAAAGCAGGGGACACGGGTTCGAGCCCTGGTCCGGGAAGATCCCACAGGCCACAGAGCAACTCAGCCTGTGCGCCACAACTACTGAAGCCGGCACGCCTAGAGCCCATGCTCTGCAAATGAAGACACCTCTTCGTTACGGTGTGCAGGCTTCTCTGTAAGAGAAGCCACCGCAATGAGAAGCCTGCGCACCGCAACGAAGAGTAGCCCCCGCTCACCACAACTAGAGAAAGCCCATGCTCAGCAACGAAGTCCCAAAGCAGCCAAAAAAAAAAGAAAGTCTTGGGCTCGGGATTTTTGTGTTTGAGCTGTAAGTCAGGTTCACAGAAAAGTAATCAGAAACTAGACTGGCTGGAGATAAGAAAGAGCCTTGAAATGAGAGGTGTGATACCATGGGTTGTACCTGTGACTTTGCCTCTCAACAAGCCTGGGGACCTTGAGCAAATTACCTGAACTCTTACCTGTAAAGTTCTTTGATAATTTCTAAAGCCCCTTTTAGCATGATCAATTTTTTTTTTTTTTTTTTTGCGGTACGCGGGCCTCTCACTGTTGTGGCCTCTCCCGTTGCAGAGCACAGACTCCGGACGCGCAGGCTCAGCGGCCATGGCTCACGGGCCCAGCCGCTCCGCGGCATGTGGGATCTTCCCAGACCGGGGCACGAACCCGTGTCCCCTGCATCTCTCAACCACTGCACCACCAGGGAAGCCCTAGCATGATCAATTTTTAATTGTCTAATATTTTTCCTTAAGGCATCAATTAGTTCATTCAACAATATGAATACCTTCAATGAACATAGTAAAGGACAGTTTCTGCCCTCAAAGAGTGGATTAGTCAGTGGGAAAAGTGAAGGCTTCACCCACAGTTCCTAGGTGCTCATTCATCCATTTAAGTTCTAAACGAAGGTCACAGAGGAGCCCAGAAGGGAATGTGGATGGAAAGGAATAGGAGAAACCCCACAGAAACTCTTGGGAGGAAGAGAGGGTAATTTATTGTCTCAGTCCACCAAGTTTATTAAGTGATTACTGTGCTGGGCACTGGGGATCCTGGGGTGACCTGAAGAGATCAGGCTTCTAATGAAGCTTACTTGCATTCTAGGTGGTGAAGAAAGAAAAACAGGTTAACAAATGAAATTCAGATTGTGATTAGTTCTAGGAAGAAAACAGAGTGATAATGAGAGAGAATAACTCTGTGTGTGTTTGTGTGTGGTGTGGTAGGGGGGTGGACTTCAGCATAGGGAAGGCTCTTTGGAGATGGTAGTGGTTAGCTGACTGGGACCTCAGGTGAGCACAGCCAGCACACGGGCTAGTGGTTCAGCTAGAGGGAAGCAGGAAAATGCCGAGGCTGGAAAGGGCTGGAGCAGACAGATCATCTGCATGGTTGTTTTAAAGAGCAGTTACTTCTGGAAAGTACAGAATTAAAGCAGTACAGATGATCCTTGAACAACACGGGTTTGAACTGCCCGGGTCCACCTACACGTGGATTGTTTTCAATAAATACTACAGTAATGCTACACAATCCACAGCTGGTTTAAATCTTGGATGCCGAACCTCAGATAAGGAGGGACGACTACAAATTTACAGGCGGATTTTTGACTTTGCCAGCACCCCCGACCCCCCAGTTGTTCAAGGGTCAGCTGTAGTTCTCGACTAAGGGCCATCTTGTCCCCCAGGGTGCATTTGACAACGTCTGGAGACATTCTGGGTTGTCAAAAGATTTGAGGTGGGGAGGGTACTACTACTGAGATTGAGAAAACCTGCACTAAAGGAATTTACTGCCCAAAGTTTGGTTTTAGTCGTTAGGTTATAAACTCATGTTTTTACAAACTTGAATCTTTTTTTTGTTTTCATTTACTGTGGAAACAAAGTAAAAACAGGTTTCAAGTGACCCACTGCTTCATCCACTCTCTCAGGAAACCCCACTGCAGAGGTTCCAGGGGCTCCACGAACCGCTGAGAAGCCCCACAAGATACTAGATGTGTAGCTGAACCACTTGGAAAGGGACCTGCGGAGACCCACACCCAACTGCTCACTGAGGTTTACCTCTGCGCAGGGGACCAGGTTAGGAGGCAGTGTAAGAGGAGCACATATTCGTGTTTTATTTCCATAATTACCAATGAATATTAAAAATAATGCAGAGTGGGGGTCCATACAGAGAAGAAGTGGAGAGATGCCCTCCCGCGCGAAACCTCTGTCCTCTGGGCCTCTACCGCCCTTCTGCGTTGACCCGCTCCCTCCAGGCTCTAGCCTCCCCTCCCCCAACCCCCGGCCGGGCCCTTGGCCTGCATTAACCCCACGGCCCCACAGGCCCTAACCCAGGCCCCTCCGGGCCCGCGAAGTCCTCCCCGCCCCCCCTCACCTCGGCGGGCAGGCGTCTCCTCAGGAAGGCCGACAGCAGGCTGTCCTCGACGTAAGGGTTGCCCAGGCAGAGCAGCCCCGAGCCGAAGGCCCCGTCGGGGTCCGTGTGCGGCGCCTCGAGCTCGGCGCGGGTCCCTCAGGCCCGGGAGGGCCCGGCGAGCCCTCGGTAGGGCGGGAAACGCCGGAGGAGAGACTTCGGGCCGACGGCCTGAGGGCAGATGGGCTGGGAACCACCTCTCAGCGGGCGCCAGGAGGCCAGGCGTGGGGGGCGGGGCTTGCTGGGGGCGTGTTAGCCGTCGCTCGCCTCATTTTGCATATTCATGAGACCGAGCCAGGCGGGCCGCTCAGGCGAGCAGGGGAAGTAATGAATTATTCATGAAGCGTCTCGCCCCGCCCAGGAAGGCCTCGTTGATTATTCATAAGCCCGAGGGAGAGTTTGAGCAGGAAAAGGCCGTTCGTTGATCCCCCTTCACTGGGAGGCGTTGACCCGCTGAGGTGAGGGCTGTCCAGATGCGAGGCATACGGAGAAAAAGGGCGCTTGAGCGTCGTTAGTTCTCTTAGGTTTTTTTTTTTTTTTTTTCCTCTTAGATTATTTTTTTCCCTTTTCGTTTCTTTTTCCTCGAGGCTTTAAGTTTGATTTGAAAGTATTTCTGTGAGGCCCGAAGTATTCTGAGGAGTAGCGGGAAGGCCGGGGCTGAGGGGAAGGACAAAGGGGAACCCCTAGGTAGCATTCCCCAACCCCCTCCCCAACGCTTGATGATGAAAAATTTCACATTTACTGTGGGTGGGGGAAGTGGGGTGGGGGGGTGGAGAGAATTGTACTGGGAACACTCACATGCCCACTATCAAGATAGCTTTTAGGGCTTCCCTGGTGGCGCAGTGGTTGAGAGTCCGCCTGCCGATGCGGGGGACATGGGTTCGTGCCCCGGTCCGGGAAGATCCCACATGCTGCGGAGCGGTTGGGCCCGTGAGCCATGGCTACTGAGCCTGCGCGTCTGCAACGGGAGAGGCCACAACAGTGAGAGGCCCGCATACCGGAAAAAAAAAAAAAAAAAAAAAAAAAAGATAGCTTTTAAATTGAGATGGTGGTGGAAAAGAAGGAATCAGTCCTGGTGAGGACACAGCAGCGGGCAATTGGCAGCCGGCCGACACCTGCGTGTTGCAACCAGTCGGATCGGGAGCTTTGTGGGGGAGGACTGTCTATCTTCTAGGTCAGGTTTTCTCCAGCCATTGAGGTGTCCTGTGAGAATCAATGGCTGGCGCAGACCAAGAGGTGTGAGTCCCCACGGGATGACCTCAGCTCCTCTTTCGCCTTATCCAGGATTTGCCGTTTAATCTCATGGACTTTAGTTCCCCAAACTGCAGGGGAGAGAGTGTCTTGAAACTCAAGATTAACCAATCACCAAAATGTGTTCAATTGTGCAGAGCACTGGACTCGGTGTGCAGTACATCATGTTACTTGGCTGGTGAAAATGAAGAAAAAGTACGGTTCTTGCCCGTAAAGGAGTTTTAATCTGATTAGGATAATAATCTAATTTCTCCCCCACTGGGCCATAAATCTCTTGAGGTAGGAACAGTATTTTACATCTTTGTAAGCCTACAGGAAGAGTAGCACGTGGTAGTCGCCCAGTAAATGTTGAATAGAATGAATAATTGAAGTAGCCTGAAGAAGATATTAAAAAACCAAAAGAGCATGAATAAATACCCAGTTAATATAGTGGAAACCATTTACTCTGAGTGAGCACGGAGTAGGGAATTAACAGGACCAAATGGGATTTGTTAAAATGGAGAATAATAATTTATGGGAGCAAACTCTGTGAAACCTCTGAGTCACAGGGTGACCTTTGGCAAACCATGTTCCCTTGCTGGACTTCATTTTCCTCTTATTTGTACTGATAGTTTTATATTGTACATTTAAATCTATGATCCATTTTGAATTAATATTTGTATATGGTGTTGAAGGTTTTAGGGGTTTTTAGGTTGAAGGTTTTCGGGGTTTTTTGGTCTATGGATGTCCTGTTGTTCCAGCACTGTTTGTTAAAAAGACTATCCTTCCACTGAATTGACTTTCCTTTTCTTTAAAATGAAAGGATTGGATTAGTTTTAGAGGATGTCTCCTCCCCCTTCCAACTCTGATTTGAGCCCATTTATGTTGACATGTACTCCCTTTGAGTAAAGCCATCCTTCATACCATACACATGTATGGAAGGCCATCTAGCTGCATTTTAGAATCTAGCTGTTGGATATTATACATTTGATAGAAAAGGGATTTTCTTGTTTTGGAATGGTTTTGAAAATGGTTTTGGAAGATTGGGAAAGATGGGTGAAGAGCATTAGGAAATCAACTATTATTGTCTTTGGGCAAATGTAATGAAACTTTTTTGTGTGTGTCACTCAGAATGCCACCTACGCACCCACCCCACCCCCAAAAAAGTGGCTTAGGGCTTCAGAAACTAAACAACAGCTGGTTAATTTTTATCTGAATCTTGGATTCACACATTAAAGGATAAAAGAGTAATTGTGCCACCACTTTAAATAGGGCAATTGTGATGTAGGTCAAGAAGTAAGCTCAGAGTGAGTCTTATCTGAGAAAACTCAGAAATTTTGTTTTTCTCAAGATCATAATCCTTGTCACAGAGTAGACATATCAAGCATAAGAGTGAATGTATTGATGCCCTGTGAAGTTTCAGATGTTTGTGGATCCAATATACAAGCAAATATATAAGTCAAAGACATTTGGAAGTTAAAGTTCTGTTCTTAAAACCCATAGTTATGAAATCTCTCTTAGGTTTTAGATAATGAGTCAGAACAAGGTGATAAAAAAATATCAGAGTAATTCTCTGAGAGTACATGATCTGTAGAGTCATACCTCCTGGGGCTGTCAGCTTGTGAGCTTTCAAAATTAAGCAGTTTGTACTTGAATAGGAGACCTCCACAAAACACCTGCTCAAAGGGAAAAAAACAGTAGCAACAGAATAGTTAGAGGTTGAAAGGAGCCTGGCTATTTAAAATAATTATTTAGATCTTTTTTGCCTTCCTGAAGCCAGTTTATTTCAGGACACCAAAAAGAGACCCTACCATGTTTAGAAATAAGCAAGCAAGTCGAACAACTAAGAAGGTGCTGGTAATGCAGTATTTTAGATGGAATGAAAGCAAGGGGAATTTCATTACGCACTGTCATTGTAGAAAAACCCCTAAATTGTGAGTCAAATTTTCTTGATTTTTATTCTCAGTTCTGATTTACCTTGAGTAAGTCAATTGACTTCTCTGGACCTTGATTTTCTCATCTAGAAAATTAGATGTTTGGACTAGGTGACATTTAAAGTTCCTTCTACTTCTAAAATTCTGTAATTCTATTCTAGACCCTTACTTTTTCCTTGTTCATGTAGTACTTCTCTATTGATTCAGCAGATATTTTTTGAGCACCTACCTACTTTATTCCAGTGCTGTCATGGTGCTAAGGATTCAAGAATGAGCTAAACTAGACACAAAAGTTTATATATGATTCCATTTATATGAAATGTCTGGAATAAGCAAATCCATAAAGATGAAAAGTAGATTAATGGTTGTGAGGAGTCAGGCGAGGGGAAAATGAGGTGTGATTGCTAGTGGGTATGGGGTTTCTTTTAGGGTAATGAAAATCTTCTGAAATTAGATGGTAGTGATGGTTGCAAAACTTCGTGAATATACTAAAACCTACTGAATTGTAACTTAAAAAAACCTTAAAAAATATAGAATGAACTAGGCAGATACAACTTTGCCCTCACATTATCTCACAGCAGGGTGGGGTGGATACATAAATGCAAAATGATATGGAATATATTACAATGGGCACATAACCCAGACTTGGTGGTGAACCAGGGAATAATTCCTTGAGAAACGTATACTAAGCCATGTCTAGAAGATGAGTAGGAATTGGAAAGGGAGGAGGATGTTTCAGGCAGAAGGAACATTACAAAAGCCTGAAAACTAGAGAGAATATAGGTTAATTAAAGTAGATAAGAACAGCTGATGCATAAAAGTGTAAGGGAAAATGGTTAGAGATGTGGCTAAAGAGGCATGAGCTAGATCTTGAGGCTATGGGAAGGAGTTTGGATTTCATCCTGAGGACAGTGGGGAGCCACTGAAGTATTTCAGTCGAGGAAGTTACATAGTCAAGTTTGTACTCTAAAAAGAATGTTCTGGCTGCAATACAAAGAACAGACTGGAGAAGGGCAAGACCAGTGACAGGCAGACTGGTGGTTGAAGAAATCCAGGCAAAAGATGAGGCTGATTTGATCTGAAGCATAGATGACAACAATGTGTATAAAGTGAGGAGTGGATACTTGAGAAATATTAGGAGACTGGATGTGGGAATGAGGGAGGGAACAGGGTTGAGTCATAGTTTTTAGGCTTGAGCATCTAGGTATTTGATGTTGTCATTCACTTAGCTAAGGTACAGACATAGGTTTCGGGCAAAAGAATTCACATTTGGGTATGCTGGGAACATCAAATTGGAACTGGCTCATAGTCAGAGGTATAGATCTGCAACTCCCCAGCGAAACCTAGATTGGGGGTATACATCTAAGAGTCGTTAGAATAGAAATAGTAATTGAAACAACGGGAAAGTATTTGTTCATCCAGGGAGTGTGTTTAGAAGTTAAAAAAAGAAAAAAAAGCTCCTAGGACAGAACCCTTGAAGAACACCAAAAGCTAAGAAAGGGTCAGGTTACACTCAGAAATGAAGGTTATAATCTGAAGTCAACAAAAGATACCTTGGACTCATTAAGGACAAAAGGACTATTAGGTGGTTTCAGTCTCATATAAAATCTTGTAAAAGAGAGTCCCCTAGTGCTGCTCTGAAGAAGTAAATTGAGAGAAATTAAGTATTACCTGTTTATAATCTCTATCACCACCTTGTGGCAGTGTCCTTAAATAATTCTGCCCTCTTTTATTTGCAAAATCTTCCAGAATCTTGCATTAATTTGTACACAAAAACAAGTCACAGGCTATCCTGAGTGATCCAGAATGGAATTTCTTTAAATGGGTTATTTACAGATATTTTGGTCAGAACTCCATAAAACCTTGACAAGAAACTACAATATAAATTAAGTCCTTTGAAAAGAAAAAGGGAAATTTACTTCTTTTTTATGTTAGTGAAGCAACAGAATTGAAAACTGTATGTATTTTAAACATTAATGCTTTTTATTGTGGCAAAATGTACATTACATAAAATTCATCATCTCAGCCATTCTTAAGTGTATAATTCAGTGGCACTAAGTGCATTCACAGTGTTGTACAACCATCACCACTACCCATTTCTAAAAATTTTTCATCATCCTGAACAGAAACTCTGTACCCATTGAACTCCCCATTCCTTCTACCCTCCAGCCCCTGGTGACTTCTATTCTATTCTCTGTTGCTATGAATTTGACTACTTTAGGTATCTCTACCTCATATAAGTGGAATCGTGCAATATGTGTCCTTTTGTGTCTGGTTTTTTTCACTTAACATAATATTTTCAAGTTTATCCATGTTGCAACATGTATCAGAATTTCATTCCTTTCTAAGGCTGAATAATATTCCATTGTATATACCACATTTTAAAAATCCGTTCAAGGGCTTCCCTGGTGGCGCAGTGGTTGAGAATCCGCCTGCCGATGCAGGGGACACGGGTTCGTGCCCATGTCCGGGAAGATCCCACATGCCGGGGAGCGGCT
>NC_041232.1:4576076-4609852 GCF_002837175.3 Physeter macrocephalus | reverse complement strand
GGGGAGCGGCTAGGCCCGTGAGCCATGGCCGCTGAGCCTGCGCGTCCGGAGCCTGTGCTCCGCAACGGGAGAGGCCACAACAGTGAGAGGCCCGCGTACCGCAAAAAAACAAAACAAAAAATCCATTCAACTGTTGTTGGGCATTTGGGTTGTTTCCACCTTTTGGCTATTGTAAATAATATTGTTATGAACATTGGTGTGTAATCTGTTTGAATCCCTCCTTTCAATTCTTTTGAGTTTAGACCTAGAAGTGGAATTGCTGGGTAATATGGTAAATCTATTGAACTTTTTGAAGAACTGCCATACTGTTTTCCACAGCAGCTGCGCCATTTTACATTCCTACCAGCAGTGTACAAGGATTCCGATTTTTCACATCTTCACCTCCAACTGTTATTTTCCACTTTTTTGAATAGCCATCCTAATGAGTATGAAGTGTAAACTTTAGAGTTTACTTTGAAAATCAGTTACACATGAAGTTAATTCAAGAAGTATTTTTGAGCCCCTGTTATATAGAGAGCACTGTTACACTCTGAGGGAATAACAAGGATGAGTAAAATATACTGTTGAATCTTTAGGGGATTTACAATTTATTTTTCCCCTCCAAATGTATTTGGGAACAAATAAGTCAACTTAAATTTTTATCGGGTGGTTGGAAAAACTAATCCAGAGATCTTACTTTATAGAAAATTGGTAGTGGAGATAAAAATGTTTATTAAACTAATTTTCAAAAGAATCCAATCAAATGCTAATTATATAGTTATTCGGAAAATTCACAATAAGAATTACGTTAGGCAAGGTCTCTAATTTTTTTTTTTCTTTCTTTTACAGGTTAGACTTGTTAAAAGAATCCTTGATAGATTGCTATAATGGCCACTGCTCAGCTCTCTCACTCTATCAGAATTCACAAGGCACCTAAGGTATTTACTAAGAATTAAAAGAAAATCAATGACTATTTAGTGAGTTAGTTCAGAATCATGACTTTAATCGTTGGTGTTTTTTTAAACAGCAGTTTTATCAGTTAATTGGCACATAATATTCTGGCAGAGTATGTCTACATTTTAACTGGCTAATAGACTGAGGATGCTCAGGAAATTAGAATAGATTTCTACAAAGTAACTTACTGGGTGCTTGTTTCATGTTTATATATTTAGACTTTGTAGAGGAAAAGAAATCAGAAACAAAAAGAGATGTTTAGAGAGAATGGTTCTCTGTTAGACATTCACTTCCTGACACAATTAGGACACTTCTAATGCACACTGTGATGTAATTATAAGAACTGAAGGAGAGAGCACTTAGAGAAACTAGGATCCTGGGGCCCTGGGGAAGCATGTCAGGGCCAGGCAACCTTGCTGGGTCCACCTGGGCAAGTTTATCTTGTCCCATGACATTCATTAATGAATCATTCATTGATTCATTGAGAGCTTAATATTATATAATATATATGTAATGCTGTGTTATTCTCTGAGAGAATAAAAAAAAAGAATCTTTACATTCTAGAAGTTTATAATTTGGTTAGGGAAATAAGATTTACAGGAGGTAAGTCAATATACAAAGCAGTATATGCATTAAATATATGTGAAAAGAGTAAAGCAATACAAATTATAGGAATTTAGAGATTTTATATAGACTGGAATGGTTTGTATATTCCTCACGAAGGAGATAGGACTTAAGGTGGACCTTAATTAATGAAAAGAATTAGGAGAGAGGAGAGAGAAGAGAATTCCATGAGGAAAAACTAGCATATGCCTTGGCTCAGAGTAAGAAATGAGCATGGCATGTTTCACAGAATAACCAAGAATCCATCGCTACTGGAGTGGAGTGTCATCATGTTGGACAGAAGTAGGAAATAAAATTGAATAGGAACTTTGGGGACAAATTAATGTTGATCTTAAAAGCCAGGCTAAGGAATTTATGCTTTATTCTGTAATCAATGGAAAGTCAGTGGTTTCACCAGGACAGTGAGTCAAATAATGTTTAAGGAATATTAAGCTGTAGCAGAGGCAGGGAAGATTGAAGTTGAAAGAGAATTAGGGCAGAGAGAAAGCAGTCATCTTTCTGGCTCAAATTCAGTATACTCACCAAGCCAACTCCTGATCTCATTGAGTTTCCACTTAGGAAACCCTTCCTGGGGTGAAAATGCTGAGCTGGGTATATGAATTGCAATCAGCTTGGCAGTTATTTTTCTCACTATCAAATTGACCTTTTGATATAAACAGATCTTTGTAGTTTGGACTGCATGAGCTACTTCTCCCAGTAAATTTTAAGTGACTGTATGATTTTGCTATTTAATACTTAAAACAACAATAATAATAACTATAGAAGCTAACATTTATTCAGCACTTACCACGTGCTGGGCACTGTGCCAAGGGCTTTATATTATTATTTCACTTAAACCTTGAAATAAGGGGAAAACTGAAGCTCAGAGAAGTAAAGTAACTTGCCGTAGGTCATGTAGCTTGACAGCTGAGCTGTCAAACATTACTTATATCATTAGCACAATTTCTTATTAAAATAATTTATAATAGTGTTTTCTATTATCAAGCCACAGTATTTTCATGTATTAGACATTTATAAAAACATGAATGATAACCCTTAAATTATTAGATCAACTGAGCTGAGAAAAAAATCCCTGGAGTATAGAAAAGTAACAGAATTCTAGAGGCCTTTTCCAATCATTGATCTTCATTATTACAAATTGCCTTTTAGATTCTATATTTAAAGTAAACATCTTTATATTTTTAGGTTATTTAATTTTACAAGTAGTTATTACTCAAGTATTGCCTCTAAATTTTGGCATGTTTTCAGTAAGTCATTATACATGCATGCCATGCCAGCTATTACCCAATTACCCCCAAAGAACCTTAATTTCTCAGGATCTATGGGTACGAAAAGCAATTTTCTGTAAAATTTTACACACATACACATACACACACATGCACATTACATACCTAATTCTCCTTCAACGTTAATCTTTCCTACTTCTGCTATAGCTTAATATTCGTAAAACAATTATTCTACTCACTCTTCTAATCAAACCTGCTGCCTTTCCACTGGTTACAGAATAAAGCATAACTTCCTTAGCCTGACTTTTAAGATCCATATTAATTTGTCCCCAAAGTTCCTATCATGCATGCAAGAATAATTTTATGTATCTTTTTAACAACTGAATATAATATGGTTTGACAAAATGATGAACTGATAATTCATTTTCGCTATGTAGTGTACCAAAGAGGAAGCAAGCTTACATTGCAAAATCATGTCTAGAATGTCCTGAAGACATTCTAGAACCAGATATAGATATAGAAAAGCTTTTGGGGTGTTCTCTTTCATCTAAATGCATATTTGTGGGTAGTACCTGCCTCTAAGTAACAGAATTATTAAAACTTCAACAATTGAAACTGTGCAGTATAGTAAAAAAGACCTCTGAATTTGAATGAGGTAATCAGAGATTTACCATTCTGACTTCTAATATCATAGATTAGTTTCACCTGCTTTTGTACTTTATATAAATGAAATCATACTTTAGTACTCAATTGTGTCAGATTTCTTGCACTCAGCTTTATCTGTGAGAGTCACTTATACTGCAGAACTTTTGCTTAAGCAAAGCACAAAGATGTGAAAATACATGGTAGTAGAATAGTAGATGAATAGTAGTTCCACATGGCTAGAGAGTAGGGTGCATAGGAGGGGATAAGGGAGGAGGGGCAGAAGGGAGGGGTGGGAGATGAGACAGGAAAGCTAGGCAAAGATAAGATTTTGACAGTTCTCAAACGCTACACTTGAACTCTATCCTGTATGAACACTGGGAGTGTCATGATAAGATTTGTATTCTTTTTTTTTTTTTAAGATTTGTATTCTTTGAAGTTAGTAATGTTGGCAGTATGAAGGACAGATTGAATGAAAGGAACCGTTAGCAGGGAGGTCAGAGGCAACTACAGTAATAAAGGGGAGAAGTGACCATGTCCTGAGCCAAGGCAGTGGCAGTGAGAAGAGAAAGGAGAAAACAGATTTGAGAACTCTCCTAGAGAGGATTAATAGGACTTTGTGATTGGATATGGGGAATGGAGGAGAGAGAGAAGCCAAAGATGACTGTACTTCTAGCTTGGATGATTGGAGTGGATGCTGATCCATTTGTCTGAGAATGAAACTTGGGATCAGGTTTCAGTCAGGGTGATAGAGATAAACTGAGTTTGAGGGGTCTACAAAGTGGTCTAGGTACAGATGTTTAGAAAATAGACAAATGGAAGTAGGGCTCAGAACAGAAATAAGGACTTCAAATTTTCTCTGTATAGGCTGTAGCTGAAGCAGTAAGACTAGATGAAATTACCCAAGAAGAGAGAGCTATGAAAAGAGAAAAGACTGAAGACAGAATTCTGGGGTGGGAGCAACATTTAAAGGGCAGAAAAACTGGAAAAAAATAAAAGAGATTGAGATAGATATGGAGGATAGGTGGGAAAAAAAAAAAGAAAATAGTGTTATGGCAGCTGAGAGAGAGGAGAGTGTAGACAAAAGTGTTAAGCACTGCAGAGGAGTTTACATAGTACGAGGACCGAGATGAGGTCAATGATAGGATGTACTTGGTGACTTTGGAGAGAATAGTATAGAACAGAGGGGGTGGAAGACAGATTGCAGTGGGTTCTGAGGAGTGTATGAAAGGGAAGATTATAAAATCATAGTAAAACTCCCCGTTTTGCCTAAATCCATGGGTCATTGTAAAATAAATTATATCAGTCTTGAATTACTTGGATAACCGTCTCTGCCTTTCTTCTTTGCCTTGCCGGTGAAGATCTAATCTGACGCAATATTCAAAGCCCAGTTTCCTTTTAATTATCTATAAAGGTATCAGATTTGAGGTCTTGAAAAACCTTTCCATTTTGCTTGTGGTAATGGCATGATGGGCTGAATATATTAAAGAATACTAATCTTTTTCATTTTCCCCCCCTCCCAGGAAACAGTTTTCCCATCTCAAATAACTAATGAGCACGAGTCATTGATAATGGTGAAGAAACTTTTTGCTACTTCTATCTCATGTGTAACATATCTAAGGGGCCTGTTTCCAGAGAGCTCTTACGGAGAACGCCATTTGGATGGTAAAGTTTAACTAAATGGTTACTTTGGCTGGTGAAGCCCTTTTCCTCTATTTGGCAGGAGTAAAACTTTACTTTCTCACAGAGTGTGCTAATTCCAAGTCATGGGTTCTTTAAGATCAATTTGCTAATTCATTTTCCATTTTAATTTCACTATATTTAGTGGTTTTACTTATAGGAACCCTTAGTTCCTGGCTGAATACCAAATCACCGAATGAAGAGAAAAGAAATATGTATGGACAAGCCCAGTAATTCTAAACTGTACCTACAAAAGCAGCAGCCAGATTGAAATCTACTTGGATGCTGTACATTTGCACTATTTTGTGTCTCAACTGAATTTTTTTCTTTGAGGTAGACTTTGGCCTTGAGGAATTTTAATTGAGAAGTTTAATTCTTTCTGTTAACATATACAAATATGTGGAAAATATGCATACCCATGCCAAACCCATTTGTTGATTTACATGGATATGTAGACAATTATTATTCTAATCAGCTCTGTTCTTTTCTTAATTTTCTGTCTTTTCTACTTTTCTTCCTTTTATTTCTTATGTGCTTAAACTCATGATCTCATTTCCTTATGTTACAAACTGTTTCTGTCTCCTTTCCTTCTCTTGTATTAAAAAGAATGTACCTAGGACTCTTCAATTTTTCAAAAATATTTTTATTTGTTTAAAAATATGGATTGTGATAACAATTCAGAAAATTTTGCTGACTTGTCATGAAAGTGGGAGTATCATTTGGAAAATAAATATAGAGGGCTACAAGTTTCCTTGTAAGATGTTATTTTTCAAAATCTAACTTTACTTTAAATTTCTCACATCTGTATTTAATGATATACTTAGGCCTCATTCCAATTTAATTTTCTTAAACATTTGGTTCTCTACATGAGCATCAATGAAATGCATGTGTGCTATAAACACAAAAGCATTATATTTGCAACTGTGACGGCCTCATTTGTGTTATGTCCTCTTTTGGTCTATAGGATATAAATCTGTAATAGTGAAAATGTTTATATGTAGCATATAGTTGCAGTTTCTCCTCTTGTTTGGAATATAGAATTGGAAAAAGACATGTTTGGAGTAATTAATTAAGCACTTATTGTGTGCCAATCACTAACCTGTGCATGGAGGTCAATACCATTGTTTATAGCTTTATTTTTTGTGACAGTTTTAATGGAAGTTATATATCTCCCTCTCAGTGTTTGTACTTAAAGTAGCATATATCATAAAAATGCCCAGTACTCCTAAGTTGCTCTCTTTTTGGCAATCTCTAAATGTTATAGCAATATGGAATAATTTTCATATCTCTCAATAGCAATAGAGGTAACATCAATTTTAGGATAGGAAAACAATATGAAAAGGTGAAGTGATTTATACAAAGTCATACATGAATCAGTAATTGATTTTAGACTGATCTTAACCAAAACTTTTAATGTGATTTTCTTATTCTTCCTTCCTATAGTAAGGTAGTTGAATTTCAGATGGAAATTAATATTTGAGAATAATCCATGGAAACATTTTTCATCCTTTTTTTCTTTCATTGAGAGAGAGAGAAATACCAGAGAAGTGATTTGAAACTGAGGTGTACGTTTTAAATTGGTTGATGGAGATGGTCTCAGTACTACCTTATGATAACTTAGAATTCAGCAGAAGCAAAGAAGTGACACAAATTGATTTTGCAACCAACTCAGTTGTGCTACATTGTAGAAGACTGCTAATCTATAATAAAAATGGGAACTAAGTCGATTACCAACATAGGATTTATTTTTAAATTAGATATTTAGTGATTCAAAATGTTTTTATAAGCTATAAACTAAGTAAGTTATATAAATAAAATCATGAAAGGAAATACCCTTATTTAGTATGGACAATTTTAGTACAACAGACTGTTTCTATTTTTGTAGACCTCAGTTTAAAAATCCTCCGAGAAGATAAAAAATGTCCTGGGTCACTGCATATTATCAAGTGGTAAGTAATTGAAATTCCACCAAAGTTGAACAACATTATTTTTATCATAGCTGAAATTACCCATAAGACTGTTTGGTAAGATCATTTCCTTAAAACTATTGCCTTCTTCCTTTCTTTCTTTTCATCTTCTTTTTTTAAAAATTTCCCAGAAATGTGTAACAATTATTCAATATTATTTTAAGATACTGATTTAGTTTTGTTTTTGAAGAAAATGGACTTTATATAAGAAAGAAAAATATCAATCAAAATTTGATTACTCATCATATGCATGTCAGTGTCCTAAACATTATGGGAGGCCAAAAGAAAAATAAGATGTGATTCCCTATCTCAAAATTGCTTACGTATTATTTATAAAGTACTATCAACATATTAAAAGATATAGGAATTTCTGGGGCTTCCCTGGTGGTGCAGTGGTTGAGAATCTGCCTGCCGATGCAGGAGACACGGTTCGTGCCCCGGTCCGGGAAGATCGCACATGCCGCGGAGCGGCTGGGCCTGTGAGCCATGGCCACTGAGCCTGTGCGTCCGGAGCCTGTGCTCTGCAACGGGAGAGGCCACACAGAGAGAGAGAGAGGCCCGCGTACCACAAAAAAAAAAAAAAAAAAGATATAGGAATTTCTAAAAAAATGATTAAATGGGAAAGGTGAAATGGTTATCAATTTAATGTATTTCACAGCAAAAAACAAATCAGTTTTGTACTTGGGATTCTTTTTGGCTTTGCATCTGGTCCAAATTGACACCAAACATTTATTTCTTGACAGGATTCGAGGTTGTTTTGATGCTTTGGAAAAGAGATACGTAAGAATGTTTTTAAATTTACACCAGGATCAAAGACTCATCCTTTATCCCTTTAAAAGAAAAATTTAGCCTTTCTTTTGTTGTTGTGTTTTAACAGTATACCAGTTCCTACATTTGCATTCATGAACCAGTTTCTTTTTATTTTGTGTCTTTGTTGTCCTGTTGATGTCTCGTTTACATGAATTAGAAATGAAACCCTCATTTTTCTGTTTTACATACTCGTATCTTTTTGACCAAAGAATTTCCTCTGAAGTCACTGGAAGAGATCCACAGGATGTGGGAAAGGGCAGACAAGAATCTGGCATTTAGCACATTGAACATGTTCAAAATAGTGGTGATTCAATTTGCAGATATGAAAGGAAAAAATGGACTTGAATAATCGGTTTTTATTCTATGTTAGTTATTTTGTTAGATATGTTTGACACATGTATATAACCTGTTCCCTCAAAATAGCTAGTATTGTAGCTTGAATTTTTTTAAATGCAGCTTGAATTTTAAGTGCCTTAGATTTTTCTTGCTGCCCAAGACAGCTATGAAGAGTGTAAAAATTAGAGGCTCTAGTCCTAGTTGAAGAGATAATATATAAATGAACTTTCCACCACTGCTTTCTCTTCCTTTCCCCATCTCTGTCTTCTTTTTACTTCTCAATTCCTATTCCTTTAAAAAACCTTAAGGTGAGTAAGCCTTACATTGGATTATTTAGTTGCACTGATATATTTCCTTTTTCATTGAACAGTTATTACTTATGATTTATTCAACACTGACTGGAGGTTGAGGGATACAAAAATAAAACAGATATGAGATTGTGCACACAAAGAACTTATAGACCATGGCAGAAGATAGATGACGTTCATATGCATGGCTGATGATCAGCTATTGCACACTGGCATAGCTGTACCTGTTGTTAAAATGTTGAAGTACTCTATATCCAGTGGTAAATGGTTGCTTCTCTGAGATCCCAAATGACTCCCACCATGTCCTCCCCTTCACCCCACCAGTGTCTCTTCTGGGGTGTCCCTAGACCTTTCCACAATCTAGCAACTAAGGGGTTGACACCTGGCCCAGGGGGGAGCTTCCAGGAACCTAGCACCAGGGCTAAGTTGGCATCTTTTCTGATTGGTCAGTACCTGTGCCATGTTGGGCTGTTAAATTTTGATTTTTTCATGTCAGTTTGATATTTTTATAAAAAATATCACCTTTATCACAAGTATAAATAACCATAATATTCATTAGAAAGTGATGCATGCCAAAAGCAAGATATTGATTATGTGCAAAGGAAGTATGGAAAAGGAGGGGTTAGTATCCAGTGAGGGACATGAGGGAAATCTTTGGGAGAAAATGACTTTGAAGGTCCTTAGTATTTAGACAGGTTGAGAGGGGAAGAAGGTCCTCACCAGTACACTGAACAGCACTCATTCATTCTCCTTTGTCCATTTAGCAACATTTCTTGAGTGCCCATCTTTGAGGGGCAGTGAAATATAGTTAAGAGCTCAAGGTTTAGAAAAAGTCAGTCTGAAGTGAATCCTAGTTCTGCCACTTAATACCTGTGTGATCTTGGCACATAACCTACCTCTTGGTAACTTAGTTTCTTTACAATAATAATAGAACGAACCTCTTAGGGTTGTTTGAGAATTAAATGAGTTAATAATCTAAAGCAGTAGTTTTCAAACATTACCTTGCATCAGTATCACCTGGAGTGCCTGTTAAAACACACATTGCCAGGTTCCACCCCAAAATTTCTGGTGTGAGAATTTTCATTTCAGACAAATTCCAAGTGATGCTGAGACTGCTGGTCTAGGGACCATACTTTCCAACGCATCACTCTCACCATTGCTCACGATGTTCAAGTACACAAGGATTTGAGAACATACCAAGTGCCTTTTACCTTTGTACATATTGTTACTTTTGCCTGCAAAATTTTTTTCCCTACCCCACACCATTTATCTGGCTAATTCCAATTTATCCTTCAGGTCCCAGCCTAAATATTTACTTCCTCGGGGAGGCCTTCCCTGACAACCACCCCCCCGCCACCCCTCTCCCAGCCTAGACTGTCCATCTGTTTAATGGTCACAAGCACTCAGTGCTGCTACTTCATAGCAATTATCACAATTGTAATGATGTACCTATCTGTGTGCTTTTTTTGTTCTCTCCTGCTGGTCTGCATGTTCCCTGAGATCAGGGACCATTTCTATTTTTGAATGAATGAATGAACTATTAATTAAATAATTAATATAAGTTAGAGTTTTACTGTGTAGTCTTAAAATCAATTGTATGCAGTAACCAAAATGGCCACACAGTGTCACTAAAGTTTTAGTCTTTTGGGTGAAATAGGTGAATAATTTGATACAAAGTTATGGTCCTGAAATTTTCTCATTTGTATCCTAGTTTTTAATAGGCTTGCTTATACCTCTATCTCTATATATCTATATATTCCATTATTCTTCCAAACAGAATCTGTTTATAGTAATGTAGATGTAGGGAGGGCAGGGGTTTTGTAGACTTACACCAGACTTAAAATTTTTTATTTTAGTAGATTACTTTCAAAACGCAAACTGTTTTAGAGATGCTTATGGCATAATTAACTTCTAGTAATAATGAATTATTTTGTATATCTTTTGCCTCCCAAACTAGAATGTAACTTATAGAGACTAAGGATAGTTATCTTCTTTTTTTTTTTTTTTTTTTTCCATCTCTCCCCTCCCCAGCAGAACCTTGGGTATAGAGACTCACATGAATGGATGAATAATTAGTATCCATTTCTCTGATCTTCTGATAGTATTTTCTTCCTACCCAGATCTTTCAATTTGAAAGTCATATTTTAATTAGACTTTATTATAATAATAAAGTAATATAGGTATAATATAGTAGGTGTAATATAGTAATGTAGTAATATATTATAATATAGTAATATATTATAATAAAGTAATATATAAATATATTATTTATAATAATAATAATTAAGAAAATATAATAATATAGGTGCAAGTGTATAGTAACAATAGTTTTCTTTTTTCTTGAAGCTACACATGGCAGTACTTACAGTAAGTGCACATTTAAAGACCAAGCCTCTGTCTCTGCTTCATTGTCTTTTGGCAAGTGAAATATTAAAATAGTACTCTCCCCCATTCTCCCTGAATTTCATTGTCTGTCCTATGACATTTTGGAAGAAAAAAAAAACTCTATAAGAAGTTTTAATAAAAGATCACAATCTACATATTTCTTTGCAATATTATAATACATGAGGAAATATATAGGCTATACTATCTGCTTCATCTATTGGCTATCAGAATTTCATTTTCTGAGTTAATTTACAGACTCAAAGCTCTTTGTTTTTGAAGTTTTGCAGACTTTTTTGAAGCTTTGTATACTTCCTGGTATAACACGGTATATGTAGTTAAGAATAGAAGGAAAATGAGAAGATACTATTGAGAGTCTTAGATATATGAGTTATTTTAAAAATTTAAAACCGTAACAAATTACTGCGACTGTAGTGCAGTCGCAGTAATCATAAATATCTGGTTATCAATTTCCTTATAATCAGGGTTCACAGAATGCTCTAAAGCCTCCCTATGTTCACAAAATAAGAGCTTATTCTATCTCTAGCTTGAAATATATATCTCAAGATACATATATATATATATCTTTCAGTACTCAATTAATACAGCACAAATTGAACTCTTCAAATAGAAAATGTATTCTGTGAGGAGTAATCTAGTTTCAGAAATTAAATGCTGTTTATTTTTCCTTAAATAGCTTTACACAAATCCAAAGGAACCTGAGGTAAGAACACATAAAGAGATGGGCAGTATATTATATTTAAATATGTTTAACTGAGTTGAGGCCATAAATTATATCACTAGACTACCATATGAACAAAGTAACTCGTAGTGAGCTTTTTCAGTGTGTTTTATTATAAATGTCACCAATTCTTTATTATGAGATTTAAAAAACTACCTAGGGGTATTGGGAAAAAAGCATTGAGTAGAACTGAGCGTATTACCTAACACGTTAACAGTAAGAATCTGTATGAAAACTACCTTTTATTTTTATTTTTAATGATGCTGAATCCTTTCTATTTCTGACCTTTTTGGCATAATGCTAAACTTTTTTTTAATGGCTAACTTAATTCTCTCCTTTCTGACATTTTCATAGATTTTTTAAGCTTTACCTCTTTACTTCTCTCTCTAAATTTCTCCCCTCTGCTTATTGAATCCTACTCATCCTCAACACCAACTTATGTTTAAAGCTTTCATGAGAGCCTCTTTGGCTGTTTTCTTCACACTAATTTCTCCCTTCTCTAAATTCCTTTCTCCAGCAGGACCTCACAGTTTAACACTCTTAATTAATTCATAAAGATTACTTTATCTCCCTAACCAGATTGTGATTCCTGAAGACAAGTCTTGTCTTCTTTTCGATCTCCCAGTGTGAATTCATAGTCCTGGATACGTAATAGTTACTTGTGCTACTTTGAATGACAGCTGAGGCAGTGGCACAAATGGAGGGAGAAGCCCTTCGTTCTTTCTTCTCATTCTATCCTCTATTTTCCTCCCAGCTTTCTTTCCTCTTCCCTTTCCCTTTTGCTTGCTTTCAGTTTTCCTTCCCTAAACCTATGGATTTAGCCTAACTGGTGACCTTCACAACTAAGTTAAGCGTTTTTTAGCCTTTAGTATCCTTTCTTCTTTGGCAAAATTATAAACAGCTGTTTGAGCAAGGCAGAAGAAAACTGGTGCATGAGGTGGGTAACAATTCCTCAATGCCCAAGCTAAACCTATTTTTATCTTTGTCTCTAGTTTAGTTTCAATTTTTTTTGTTTTCAGTAGGTTTGAGGGGAGGTTTCCCAAAGTAAGATCTCCTGATAAATTGTTAATAAATTGGTCATTTCCTTAGTGCAATAAATTATTATGTTTTCTTATGCATGTAAAACTCATCTGAAACTAATGGTTTTGAGGTAGTGAAATGCTGAGGAAATTGGGCTATCTACAGAAAAATATTTCAGAGTGGGAAGAAAACTGTTAAATGAGTTTTGATGCAGGTAATATACGTAATAATAAAGTTAGAAAGCAAAAGCTTATTATATAAGTTCTGAGCTATCATTTATGACCCAGAAAAAAATATTTTGAACTCTTACATATTGTTTTCTATAGCAGTGATCCCTAACCTCTGTGTTCATGGCACACTCTTGATTACTAGAAAATTTGGTGGCATGTTTAAGGGTATTAAAAGACTTAAAAGGACACCAAATGTGTCAGCAATAATTATGGTATAACTATGGCACAGCAATGTTCATAGTGCCTGAAAGTATCCATGGGGTTACACTGTTTTATGGTTGCTCTTTAGCACCAAGTCACTGATAGAACTATTTACCTCTTTGATCTCTTTCTTCTATGTACTTGCAAAACAGCATTCTCACATAAAGTCTTTCTTTGGCATTTATCTGATATGGTGCCATGTTTCTTGACTCATACTGGTAGAAGTATATATTGTCCCCTAAGCAAAACTGCACAAACAGTAACAACATTAATATTTACCTGAAGCAAAAATGCATTTACACATGGACTAAAATTTGCAGCACTCTTGTGAAGAGTCTGTCATGGTACACCAGTTGAGAACCTCTGTCTTAAATAAGTGTGCTTATCCAGTCCAGAGACCAACAGAGTTTTGGGCATTGCACAGTGTGGTGCTTCTGCACTTCAGGCTTTGTTCTGGTTGCTCCATCTTAAGAAAGAGATGAACTGACGAAAATAACTAGAGTAGTGAAGAGGGCTAGCGTGGCTTTTCTGCAGATACACACTACAGAATGGGTGGAGGGTATTAACAAGATGTGTAAGCCAAAATGTAAATATGTTAAGGAAATGTTTACACAGTTTAATGCATGATAGACCCATAAAGAATTACTATATTTGAATATTGTGAGGATTCAAATCCTACTGTTTCACCATCTGTTTTTCTTTTTGCCTGTTAGAGGTGGTCAACACCACTTTTAATAGACTGCTTCAGGAACTGAACTATAGATGGTCCCTGCTTCTAACCACAATATACTTTTAGATACTTTGTTTTTAAAAATCCTATAGGATGAAATCCTAATTGAATGTGAACTCTATCCTGGCTGAATATTTATTCATTCAGCAAGTATTAATTGGGTTCCCCTTATGTGCCTGAAACACGGGAGTTAATGGGTAGACAAGGTCCCTGCTGTCTGGAAGCTTACATTCTTATGAGGGAGGATAAACAATAAACAAGTAAACAAAAATTAGCAAAACAGTTTCAGATAGATCGTAATGCTTTGAAGAAAATAAAAGTTGGTATGCTGGAGAGTGCTAAGGTGGGAATGGAGGAAGAAAGATTGGAGAGCAGTTTCTGGAAGGCCTCCCTGAGGGGCCACTGTTTGAGCTGAAACTGAATGCCTAGAAGAGTCACCACATGCAGGCCTGTGAGAGGTAATAGCATGTGACTGGCAGAACAACATAGTAGTTAACATTGCAGGCGCTGGAATCAAATCCCAGCTCTACTACTTACTAGCTTCATCTATAATGATGTAATACCTACTCTGAGTGTGGCTATGTAAGAATGAATAGATGTAGAGCATTTAGGGAAGTGCCCAAATATCATGATTATTATCATCAGCTGGAGACAACATTTTCCAGAGTACAGTTGTGTAAAGGCCCAAAGGCAGGAAGGCATCTTGTGTGTTCATGGACAAAGAGGGTGCCCTGAGCCTGGAGCTGAGTGAGTGGGAGGGAAAGAGGCAGGAGATAAGGTCAGAGAGGTAGGCAGGGGACAGATGAGTAAGGCCCGTGGACCAAGGTAAATTCTGGATTTTATTCTAAGGGCAATGGGAAACCATTAACAAAGGAGTGACATGGTCTGATTTGCATTTTCAAAACTTTTTTTGGCTGTAGAACAGAGAATGAATTTGGAGGAGGAGGAGTAGTTCGGAAGCAAGCAGATCAGATGGAAAGAGATGGTATTGGCTTGGATAGGGTGAAGAGAATGAAGGTGAAGAGAACCAGATGGACTTGTGATGTGCTTTGGAGATAGACCTGAAAAGTCTTGCCAATGGATTAGAGTGTGGAGGGAGAATGAAAAGCTGTGTATGTTGCTGTTGCTTTGGTCCATGTGGATACATTCAGTATGATTAATAGAAACCATTGGTGAGCAGTTTAAAGACTCATACTTATTAGGCAACACATTAATCTGAAAAGCAGGAGAATGTTTTATGAGGTGTTAAGAAGAGACTAGTGCCTGCTGTAAACATACCTTCCTTGATCAATCAGACTTGGATGGAAGTTGTTAAGGATTATCATCTTCTATAAAACAATTACAAACATAACTCTTTTATTAGTAGTTGCACTAGGGACCAAATAATAAAGTGTTAATAAAATTATCAGCCACTAAAGGATCTACTCTTGATACAATTTAAAAAAATAAAAGATAGCTCGGAGCATCAAAAAGCTAGAGCTTGTTGAGAAACATGGGCGGTCAGGAAGAACAGGCATTGTTTACTTGACAGGGCAACTATACCACATCAATGCATCAACGCATCAACGGAAGAGAGGATATTGTGTATCTAGCCTGTCTGGAGTGAACCTGTTGCTGTAGGCACCTCTATTCTCACATATCTCTCGTACTCACAAAGCAGCCTTCTAAACTTGGTTTGATTTCTCAAGTAGACTGTCTTGCTAGAAAAAAAGTTTTTTCTCTTAAAAATAACTCCATTACAAGTCAGTCTTTTTAGAGTATAAGCACCATGAGCCAGTTTCCCTAGGACCTGCTCACGTATAATTCATGGGATACCAAATCTCAGAATAGACAAAAGTAACAAGAACATTGTGACTTTTTCTGATCAATCTAACATTCCATTCCCACATTGTCAAGGAACAAACACTGAAATAGATGAATGAAGGGTATTTTTTGTGTTCAGATTTAAACTCATACCCTTGCCTGTCTTTAGCACCTTCTCCAGCTCTGTGTACAGACTATTGCTGACCCTTGAACAACACAAGGGTTAGGGGTGGTGACCCCCAAGCAGTGGAAAATCCATGTATAATTTATGGTAGGTCCTCCATATACACGGTTCCTCTGTATCCTTGGTTCCTCATTCTCAGATTCAACAACCACGAATCATGTACAACTGTAGTATTTACTATTGGAAAAAAATATGTGGGCCTGCATGGTTCAAACCCATGTTGTTCAACAGTCAACTGTATGTGTATCTGGGTCAACTGTTAGCTTCAACTATTAGGCAAATCACTTTATTTTAAATGCAGTATATCTCTCATGAGGAAATCTGTCCTTTATTTCTAGCTTATTTATATCTGTTTATATTTGTCCATATTTATAGCTAGCAGACAGCAGTGGTGTCTAGTTTTTAGTGCAGGATCAAAAGAACAAAAATTAAAAAACACCTGATACCATAGACCCTGGTTCCTTTCTGATTTTTTCTAGCTTTCCTGTTGCCATTCTAGTCTTCCCCAAATTACTACAGAATTCTCTCTCTCCTTTTTTTTTTAACATCTTTATTGGAGTATAATTGCTTTACAATGGTGTGTTAGTTTCTGCTTTATAACAAAGTGAATCAGCTATACATATACATATATCCCCATATCTGTTCCCTCTTGCATTCTCTCTTTTTTTTTCAGGAGTCTCTTAATTGTTCTCATGGTTCCCACTTCTCTGCACTCTTAAAATAGCCAAGGTGATCTTTAAAAATGCAGATCACTCCCATGCTTAAAACCCTTCAATGGACTTCTGGTTTACTTGGAATAAAGTCCAAACCCCTTAGTTAACAAGGCCCCACAACTTTCTCTACAACCTCATCTCCTACACTCTCCCTCTTGCTCACTCATCGTCAGCCATTTGGCCTCCTCTGTGATCCTAGAAGAGGCTTCATTTCCTACTGTAGAGCCTTTGCATTGATGTTTCTTCTGCTGGGGTGCCCCGCTCTCCCCCAGCTCTGCACATGGCTGACCTCTCTTGTCAATGAAGCTCAGCTCAAACATCACCTCTTTAGTGAGGCCTTCCTTGGCCCGTCCAAACCAAATCACCCTCTCCCTTCTGTACTCTGTCACAGCATCTGCTTCATATTGTTCACAGCTCTTATTACTACCTGAAATTATTTTATTTGTTTATGTATTTATTGACCATTTCTCCCACCAGTCTGTGTTTTCCAGAAAAACAGGGACCTTTTCTGTCATGTTCACCATAGTGACTCCACTGCCTGACACAAAGTAGACATTCAATAAATATCCTTTTCATGAATGAATGGTTTCTTAACTAGTTCCACTGTTATTTACCTAAGCTGGGTCAGACACTTGACTCTGTGCTTTAGCTTCTCCAGCTTTAAGATGGTAACAAGAGATTATGCCATCTAACTCATTTTCAGCATGGAGGAGAAAAAGTGTTATCTTTATATCTGGAAATATTACTCCTGAATAATGTAATGCTATAAAACAAACAAGTATGTAGGAGGTATAGTAGGTATACAATGAAAGTGTTCCTTACCTATTATCAGATAAGATTCTGGATTTTTTGAAAATAATTTCTTTCTCTATTCCCTTTGATGTTTCTAGAAAGTGACTGAGATATACCAGTTCAAATTCAAATACACAAAAGAAGGAGCCACTATGGATTTTGACAGGTAGAATCTAAATGTTTAATGAACATGAGAAATATGTAGGATTGAGGTAAACATAAGCTTCTTGAGGCCAGAGATTGGGCTTATACTTCCTTTGTAACTTCCCCAACAATCCCACAAAAAAACACTATTATGAAAAGGGACTGTAAAAATTGTTTAAATTTCTGAAATCCATAGATGAAGCCAGTAGAACAGGCTTCCTTTGCTTCTTTCCTTCTTCTCCTATAGGTGATATTAGTAGGGTCTAAAGGCAGTTTAGTGGTTAAGAGTTCTAATTCCTAAGGCAGAAAGATCTAGCTTGGAACCCCAGCTCTGACTATTACTGGTCATTTAACTTTGGACAGAATAATCAACCTCCCTAAATATTAGTATTCTCATCTGCAGAGTGGAATTAATAATATCTACTTCATATGGTTGCTACGATTATTAAATTATAATGCATATACAAAGCTTTACCCATGCCTGGCACATAATAAACACACAGTAAATTGTACCTAGTGGTGGGGATGGTGGTGGTCTTTGGAGGCAATGGTGGTTGGTGGGTGGCACAGCAGTAGAAATTATATTAATGAGGCTGTCTATGTGGTGTTGATTGAAGAACTCCATGAGGCTCTATCTAGCCACTAATTCAAAGTTTCTCAATTGCTATGCCAAGATATTAACCCTTTCTACCCTCAATATAGCCAGATCAGGACTGGGGTAGATGAAACCCCTGAGCTATTTACCTGTAGATACAAATATTCTCATCTGTTTACCCCAGTATGTCATACAAATATAATTATCTATGTGTCCCTGTATGGAAAAGACTGGAAAGCACTGCATATTCCTATCAAGTCTGAAATTCCAAGTTTTAGATATACTAATGGGTTAAATAGCAAGGGCAAGGACATTTACTTCAGAAGGTCCTTAGTAAAGATGGAGATGTTTTGTTGAGGAGCAACATTTATTCCCCTCCCAGTAGCTTTTGGATTCAGATAGAGCTAAGTATTGCTGATGAGATGGAACAGAAGTGGGGAGGGTGGATGATGGAGAAAAGCCTTGGGTGGTAGAAAGCTGCACCTCAGGGGGATAAGTTTCTCTGAAAGGAATAACACTGAAGAGAAATGTGGCCTAATTCTCAATTTTCCATACTATTAGCTCTGTCTCATCATTTATTATTACAAGTTTAATGATTTCTCTCCAAGATTCACACCCTTAATTATCCTCTCATTTGTAAAATTTACAGACAGCATTAGGATGTGAAGAGGAAGTTAAGTGCTAGGAACAAGAATTAAGGTACTAACCATCATTAGCTAACATCTGTATAACACTTTACAGATTGTTCAGCACTTTTCACGCATATCCTCTAACATAAAACAGCTGCCTTTTACTCTCTAAAATTCAAACATAAGTACAACTGACAAGCAGATTACTCTCTTTTGTTACGAAGGCATATATGTCTAGAGGTGAACAGTAAAACAGAAACGGCTGAATCTGGGACTTCCCTGGTGGTCCAGTGGTTAAGACTGTGTGCTCCCAATGCAGGGGGACGGGGTTCGATCCCTGGTCAGGGAACTAGATCCCACATGCCGCAACTAAAAGTCCTCTCATGCCGCAATGAAGATCCCGCGTGCCGCAACTAAGGCCTGGCACGGCCAAATAAATAAATATTTTAAAAAAGAAAAAAGAAGAAATGGCCAAATCTTTCTGCTACTAAGGGGAAGAGAAGGTAATGCATATGTGACCAAAGGTGGGCATTTGTTCAAGTGATTGTTCATACAAAATTACCTTAACACCTCTTCTATAGTAAAGAAAATTTTCCTTTTAAAAGAGTACAAGGGAGTCTTGAAAATGATTTTACATGAGTATGATTTTATGAATATGGTGTATACTGAAGGATCCCATGTGCTACATGGCTAAAGCCCCTCCCTCTCATTACCTATTTCAAATTGGTTAAATCCTGGTAGACAAAACTTTAAGTTTTTCAAAACTGAAAAAGGAGCAAATGTGTTTCCTTAATGTTTGTTTTATGAATTCACACTATCTCTAGTAGTTCAATTACTAAGGATTATTTTTCAGTATTGAGAAAGGCATTGTAAAAATATATTGCAGTCATAGTCCTTCTTGGAAACTACTCAAATGTGAGACTAATTGGGGAAAAATTTTGGAGAGAAATAAAAAATGTTTAGAGTTGGAAGGTAATTTAGTCCAACTTGTCCATTCATTCATTAATACAACAAATGTTTGAGTACTTAATATAGTTGGGCACTAAACTTAGTACAGTGGAGATGAAAAATATAGCCACTCATAGTCTAGAGGGGACATACAGTTACAAACAGGGGTGGGGTATAGGGATTACCAGGGAAGACTTCCCTGAAGAGATGACACATGAGATAGGTATTAAAGGATAAATTCAGTAGAGTCAGGAAAAGAAGTGGGAAAAGCACATACAAATGCACAGGAGTAAGAGGAACTGGGTAGTAGTTGCAGATGAAGGTGGAGGTGAGTGTGTGGTTGGTTGTGAAAGGCATTGTACACACACTGTTCTCAAATTTGATTGAAAGGTGATGGATATAATAGAAACTTAAGCAAGAGAATGACATGAGTGGATTTTCCTATTAGGAATATTATTTTGGTAGTAGTGTGGAGAATGTTTTGCAGTGTGGGCAAGAAGAAAAGCAGGAAGAATAGTCATTGTCATAATCCATGTAAGAGTGAGAAGGGGATGCCTCTGAGAGATAACCAGATGGTACAAAGGCCCAGAGCTGATGATTGATTTAACTTGGAGAGGTATAGAAATGTGTATAAGCTTATCTCACATAGGAGCTAACTGACATAGAGTGTCTAAGTGACTTGACCGGGGTCATTCAGCCAGTTAACAGCAGAGCCAATATTAAATGTCAAGTCCATTGTTCTCACCATTATAGTATGCGGTTATTTGTAAATCAGATTTTTAAAAAATCAGGTCACGTTTAAAATGTCTTAAGGGAACTTGCTACTTAAGAAATCCTTTGTATATACATTGCAAAAAGTACAATAACTCCTATAATTTACATTCTAAAATAGTCTCAGGAGTGTCCTGAGTTTAGTTTATATTTATCTGATCATAGAGTAAAAAGTTTTGTTCTTTTTAAAATCGATTTTCAATATTATATGTGATTGAAAAGTATGCTGTTTTTCTATGTGGTTATAGCAGTAGCACAACCTTCAAAAGTGGGACAAACAGTGAAGATGTTAAGAAAGCCAGTGTTCTACTGATACGTAAATTGTATATACTGATGCAGAACCTTGGCCCCCTTCCTAATGATGTTATACTTACTATGAAACTCCACTACTATAATGCAGGTAGGTGGAGACCTCTAGTCAAATTCCTTCTTCAGTGCTGAAGTAAATATTTTGGATAAATAGAAGGATTTTGGCAAGCATTTGAAAGAGACGTCTGTTGTTACACGTGGAAGATTATGCTTACTTGTTCTCCTGAAACTCAACAGTTTTCTTGGTTTTCTGCCCTTTTCATTTTGCAGTGACCCCACATGATTACCATCCCCCTGGTTTTAAAGAAGGGGTAAACTCACACTTCCTGCTGTTCGACGGGGAGCCTGTAAACCTGCAAGTGGGATTGGTCTCCACTGGCTTTCATAGCATGAAAGTAAAAGTCACAACCGAGGCCACCAGAGTGTCTGATTTGGAGAACAATCTCTTTCAGGAGAGCAGCCCTACAGAGATCGCCCATCAGGGTCTAGACTGTGATGAAGAGGAAGAGGAATGCAACAATCACGTAAGGCAAAGCTGTAGCAACCCTCCATGGCTTCAGTTAAACCCAGTTTACATTTTTCAGTTCATACACAGGTCATATCATAGTAACAGGATCCAATGGAGTGTGCCGGGTGTAAAAACTGAAACAAAACTAGCCCCTAACCTCGAGTCTTTATTCTAAAACAGCACTATCTTCAAGAAGGAAATATACTCTGTTAGATGAAGTGGTCCATGGCTAGAAGAAAAAAAGACTTTCTAATATACTTCTTTTTATAAAAGGTACCCATGAATTTAGGAAATTTGGGATTTTCTATAACTTATAAGAGCATATTAAACATATTTAAAAATATTACAGGTGTTTATTCATATTCACTGCAAGTATAAGTAAGTTCTTGATTACTGGGGTAGAAAAGTGTTATGGATAAACCTAAGTCAGAGTGCATTCATTTTCACTGCTGTAGATTATTCTACCCTTGGCAGACATTCTTTCTTCCTCTGCAATTGTTATAAACATTCATGTATACACTTCCTCGTACACATATGCAAGAGTGTCTACAGGGAATATACCAAAGAGTCCTAGGGCTTGCACATTTTCAACTTTATTAGGTAATGAAAAACTGTTCTCCAAAATGGTTGTACCAATTTATGCTCCACCAACAGTGGAGGGAGTGCTCTACATTATTGTCAATACTTTTTTTTTTTTAAGTAATACTTTAAATTTTATTTATTTATTTATTTATGGTTGCATTGGGTCTTCGTTGCTGCGCGCGGGCTTTCTCTAGTTGCAGCGAGCGGGGCTACTCTTTGCTGGTGAGCAGGCTTCTCATTGCGGTGGCTTCTCTTGTTGTGGACCACAGGCTATAGACATACGGGTTCAGTAGCTGTGGCTTGCGAGCTCTAGAGCGCGGGCTTAGTAGTTGTGGCGCATGGGTTTAGTTGCTCCGCGGCATGTGGGATCTTCCGGGACCAGGGCTCGAATCGGTGTCCCCTGCATTGTCACGCAGATTCTTAACCACTGTGCCACCAGGGAAGTCCCCTTGTCAATACTTAATTTTACCCAAGTTTATGTTTTCTGCCTAACTCCTGGATGTAAATGGTAATGCTTCATGATTTGATTTTGATTTGCATTTCCCTGATTATTAGTGAGTTTAAGCATCTTTTCATGTATATTGGCTGTTCTGGTTTTCTTATGTATAAAGTAACTGTTCAAGTCTTTCATGCATTTTTCTATTGGATTATTTATCTTTTCCTCATTGATTTAAAAATATGTTCTGAATAATAATTATTTTGCATTATTTATGTTGCAATTTTTTTTCAGGTTTGTGGCTTGTCTCTTCACTTTCTTTAAGATGTTTTTGCTAAAGAGAAGTTCTTAATTTTAATGTAGTCAACTCTTTTCCTCCAATATGTGCTTTTGGATATTAAGAAATTCTTCCTTATCTGAGTTCATTTTTAATACTCCTCTATTTTGTTATAAAAATTTTAAGGTTTTTCTTTTTACATTTTTATTCCACTTGGAGTTTATTTTTATTTGTGGGGTAAGGTAGACCAGACCCCTTTTACATTTTAAAATCCAAGTGTAATATACATACAGAAAAATACATATATCATAGTGATACAGCTCAATAAATATTCACAAACTGAACACCAGGGCTGGGATGAGAGTGAGGCAAACAAGGTAAGAGTGAGTACCACCTTAAATATTACTTCCTAGGTGTCTTGTTTGCCTCCATTCCAGCCCTACTGAATACACATGTGAAATCAGCACCCAGATCAAGAAACAAAATACTACCAGCACCTTGAGAAAACTCAGTCTGCTTTGCAGTCACTGTTCTACTCAACAGGAGTATCTCTATCCTGGCTTCTAATAGCATTGATCAGTTTCTCTTGTTTTTTATTTTATAGATGTGGAATCATGGAGTATGAAACATTTTTTCACTGCTTTGAACATTCCGAACATGTTTTTTAGTGAAATATATACACACTTCTGGAGGGAATAGATTTACTAGGAGTAGAATTGCTGGGTCACAGGATATGAGACATTTAGCTTTAATAGATACTACAAAACAATTTCCAAAGTGCTTGTGCCAATTTACACTACCATCAGCAAGTTTTGGTTGCTCCACATCCTCACCAACTGTTGGCATTTTCCATCTTTTTAATTTTAGCCATTCTGGTGGGTGTGTAGTGGTAGGTCATTGTGGTTTTAATTTGCAGTTTCCTGATGACTAATGAAGATGAGCACCTTTTCACATGTTTATTGGCCATGTTGGATGTCCTCTTTTGTGAAATGTCTTTTCAAGTCATTTGTCATTTTTCTATTGGTTTCTATTGGGTTTGTCTTTCATTCTTATGGATTTGTAGGAGTTCTGAATATATATTCCACATATAAGTCCTTTGTCAAATACATGTATTGTGAATATCTCTTCAACTTTCTAACTTGCCTTTTTACTCTCTTAACGGTGTATTGTGATGAACAGAATATTAATTTTAATACAGTTCAACTTATCAATCTTTTCAGCTATCTTTGGCAGTTTTTATTTAAAAAATTTTATCCACTCTAAAGTTTACAGAGATGTAGTCTATGTTTTTCTCTAACAAGGAGAAATAGCTGCAGAAACAGAAGTGATTTTAAAAATTATAAGATACCTCCATGAATAATATCATACCAAAAATATAAATAACTGACCTTTCTCTCCCCTATCTTCAAGTATTTATATATTTTGGTATGACGTTATTCATGGGGGTCTCATAATTTTTAAAATTGCTTCTGCTTCTGTAGTTATTTCCCTGTTTTTATATCTGGTGTTTATTTGTGCCCCATTTGTTTTTCTTGGTTAGATTGGCCCCAAATCAGTATTTTTTATTACTCTTTTCAAAGTCATCTTTTAGTTGTGCTGATCTCTTCTGTTGCTTTGTTTTTCTATTTTGCTCATGTTTTGCTTTTAACTTTGCCTTCTTCTATTTCTCTGGTTTGGTTTTGTCTCCCTTATTCCAAACTGATCTCTCCATCAATATATAGACATATATATTCTACGAGTACCTCGAATTCAGTATCAAATGGAATTTCAACTTCTTACCAAACATGCTCTTCTTCCTCCCAGGTTCCTTATCTTTGTATTTCATTAAAACTTTACCAAGCAGCCTGACCAGGAATGTGTTCAACTCCTATTTTCTTCTCACTTTTCACAGCCTTTTGGTTACCATTTCCGTCTGTTTTGTATCTGAAATACTTCTCCAGTCTGGCCCTGTTGCCGTTGTAGTGATTCAGGCTGTCATCATTGCTTTCTTGGTGAAGGACAGCTGAGCCTCCTAACTGAGTCTCCCTGATGTCAGCATTGCCCCTCTAATTTGTCTTCCAGAGTGCCAGAAAGTGAGGGTACTAAAACTATGATGATCATTTTCAAATATTTCAAGTTGATTTATTTTGTGTAATTTCAAAGGTCAGAATGAGAGCCAGAAAATGAAAATTACATTGGCTGGGTGAGGTGTGCAGAGGTTGATTTTGGCTCAAGAGAAGGAAGAACTTTCTCTTAAAAAATTTTAAAGCAATATCATAATGATATTAAAGTAATTTAAAAAGCAGTGCAAATCTTTCAGCTGTCCTACCATCCCATCCCATCAGTACTGTTTTCTTTCCTTTTTTTTTTTTTTTTTTTTTTTGCCACACCACAGCATGTGGGATCATAGTTCCCCAACCAGGGATCAAATCTGTGCCCCCTGCAGTAGAAGCACAGAGTCTTAACCGCTGGACTGCCAGGGAAGTCCCTGTTTTCATTTTTATATGTTCCATCCCATCTAGTCATTTTCCACAGATATACATATATTTATACATGATTTTAATCATGGTATAAATATAAATTTGTTTTATTGATAATTTTATACTTAATATTAATTTTATAACTATGTCCCACCTTACTCTTCATATTTTTAATTTTAATGAACTTTTTTTTCCATTTAGGTATTATACCATTTTCCTACATTAAACATTTAAGTTAATTCCTGATTTTACTATTATAAATGGTGTTGTAATAAATACCTGTGTATGTATGGCAGAATCTTCCCTTATTTTCTAAGGGTATAGTATCAGGAGTGAAATTTACAGAGCCTGAAAATTTGTATAGCTCTCAAATGAGTATTATCATTTTCCAGAAGCTTCCAGCTTCTCTACCTCCTCAGGATGGATTTTCTAAAAATGACAACTACTTGATAAAACTGTCTTGAGAAGGGAGAATGCTTTGTCGACAGCTGTGTTCAAGTACAGGTATATACTATGTTCAAGATAGAGTATAGATGATTGTCTCTAGGGTGTTGCAAGAGAAAATCATGATTTAGGGGTAAGGTTGAACTAGACTGACCTCTGAGGTCCCTTCCATGCTAAGATTCCCTGGGTTACATTTTGAATTCCTATTAAGAGCATAATGGGGCTTCCCTGGTGGCGCAGTGGTTGAGAGTCCGCCTACCGATGCAGGGGACGCAGGTTCGTACCCCGGTCCGGGAAGATCCCACATGCCTCGGAGTGGCTGGGCCCGTGAGCCATGGCCACTGAGCCTGCGCGTCCGGAGCCTGTGCTCCGCCAACGGGAGAGGCCACAACAGTGAGAGGCCCGCATAACACAAAAAAAAAAAAAAAAAAAAAAGAGCATAATGCCCTGCTAAGCACTGTGAGGAAAATTAAGACATATAAAATATAGTTTCTACCTTTGAGAACTCTAGCTGAAGAGACAATATCTACATGATATAAAGAAAAATAATACTGGAGAGTATATGAATGATAGAAATAATATTAACTAACAATACTGAGTATGGTACTCAGGGCTTCACATGTATTATCACTTTAAATCTTCCCAGCTATTTTATGAGGTAGATTCTATTATTATCCTGATTTTACAAAGGTGAAAACTGAGACTTAGAGAAATTAGCCCAAG
The DNA here is from genome assembly GCF_002837175.3 of Physeter macrocephalus. Taxonomy (NCBI): domain Eukaryota; kingdom Metazoa; phylum Chordata; class Mammalia; order Artiodactyla; family Physeteridae; genus Physeter; species Physeter macrocephalus. The sequence continues at coordinate 4,583,704 of NC_041232.1, read as the reverse complement.
GCTACAGATACAGTGAATAAGTAGCAGGGCCAGAATTCAAATCAAGGCAGTTGGACTCCAAAGCCTGTGCTCTTAGGATACAGAAATAAAGGTAAACTGGCACTGTGTGGGAAGGTTTCACTGAGTTGATTTTATGGATACATCAGTTTGATTGGCAGAGATTAAGGCAGAGGACGTTCCAGGCAAGTTGGAAAGTACAGTGTGGTAGCATCAGAACTTCTGTCTCTATGATTTGGAATTCCAATTCTGAACCTTCCACATCTTTCCCTGTATCCTACCTGGCTTTGCTGAAATCTCTACTTTTCGTAAACTTTAACTCAAAGATTTTTAAAAGCTTTTTTAAATCATAAAATTTTTCTATTAAAATATAAAGTTTACAAAATCTTGATCAAACAGCTCATACTGCTTTTTCACCAGTGATCCATAGTAAAGAAGTAATTTAACATAATCATCTTGTGAGGTTATTGTAAGATTGAAAAAAATATTTTAATACCATTTTCTTTTTCAGGTTATTTCTTATCTCAGGCACAGAAAGACAAATATAAAAGATTTCTACCAATAGTTGAAATTATTCAATATTTGTACTCTTCATTTTCTGCTGTGATCCTTAAGATCTGAAGAACAATGTAAAACTGAGATCATAGTTTGGCAATGGATTCAGAAATGATTAGAGATAAACTTGAAATTTAAAATTTCTTAGATGATAAGAACTCTTAAAGCCTAACTCCACTTGGAAAATAGGACACAGAACCCAAGTAAAGAGACCAAGGAATCCCAGGACAAAACAGGGTTATGTAGAACTGTCTGAAAGACCCTGTCCCAAATGTGTCCTTATTTTTTCTATCTCTGCGACATCTTCAGGACAGGTCTTCCTTCCTTGTAGGGGTGGTTTAAGCTTAAGGCCTTAGGTAGTAAGAACTCATCTATGTGGTGACAATAACCACATGTTCTGGAATTGGTTGTAGAATCTTATTTAAATTTTATGCTAAGTTTAAATGCTGAGGGAAAAGTACCTCTTTCTAATAGAGGTAGTTAACCCAGGCTCCTTAAAGGACTAGTAATTACTGATACATCCAGACAGCTATAAAAAGATGGAGGGCTAATGTTGCACATATCTATTGTAGAGACTGATGGTCCTAGTTTATTAAGCCATTACAGCTCTTTGGGAATTCGTATTTTTATCAATTTTTTTTTTTTTTTTTTTTTTTTTGCTACGCGGGCCTCTCACTGTTGTGACCTCTCCCGTTGCGGAGCACAGGCTCCGGACGCGCAGGCTCAGCGGCCATGGCTCACTGGCCCAGCCGCTCCGCGGCATGTGGGATCTTCCCAGACCGGGGCACGAACCCGTGTCCCCTGCATCGGCAGGCGGACTCTCAACCACTGCGCCACCAGAGAAGCCCTATTTTTATCAATTTTTAAGTGGGGATCCATAGGCTGTAATTTTCTAATTTTCTGAGCTTTTTATGAGTTTTTGTACCCTCAGAAAGGGTTGCTTTTTCTTTTTGATGAATTCCACAAAATAATACATATATTATAACAATATATGCATTTTTTTCCCTGTGTGAAGGCCATTTCTTACCTTTGTGCTAACACATTTGATTAAAGTGTAAATGATTTGTTTTTGAGAAATTAGAATGTAAAGTACATTGGTGCCAAAGTAAATGGTACCATTTAAGTGTGGACTAGAAAGATATTTTTTGCAATTCCTTAGAATTGCTTTGTATTCTAGTCAGCGGATTAAAACAAGAGCCTTTTCATTCAGAATCTATTTTTTCCCACTAAACTCTGAACTGAAGTTTTGCATTTTTGAGGTATAGTCTGATGATTTTCATAGTATTACATCTCTTGAAGCATATATGCCTTGTTTGATACAATGTAGTGTTGGCAAGAATATCTTAGATTCTTGGAAATAGAGTTGATTATTGAAAACGTTGGAAGAGGCACATTATCTACAGAAAATATTCAGACTTTAAAACCACACATCATTCTCTCTTTATCATGGGGCTATAGTCCTTTTCACAAAGTTTCTTTTTGTCAAATAGGAAATTTTTTTCAATTAATTTTTCTGTTCTGCATTACAGAATATAATTGTTATCCTCTGTTAACCATGAAAAGAGGAATGAAAGTTGGTTGACTTTTCCATCAGTCGTATAAGTCATCTCTTTTTTAAAATGAACCACTCTATAACATATCAGAGAATTATTTCCTTCTTTTGTGAGTGGGAAGAGCCACTCTGATGATCTGTGTATGTTTCATTTACATAAAGAAAAAAAGAGTATATTGATATATATATATTACAACAGAAAAAAAGCATAGTGAGTAATCTTAGGTAATAACACTTTGGATGTTACTATTATTAAACCCTTGCATTAAAAGAAGTAAGTTTTGTTTTTTAAAAAAAGGAGTAAGACTGAGAATGTTCTTTTTGGTTTAAAAAAAATGCCTGTAATAATCTGAAATAATACAATGTTATCCTTATACTAAAACCAGTGTAATATGAGGCTCTATTTAGAGTTTTTTTTTAAAAATAAAGACTTTATTGAGATTTAGTCAATTACATATTGGAAAAAAATATAATGATAATGTTACTTAATTATATAGAATTATATACAGTTGGCCAATTTTTCTAATACTTGTTATATGTGCTGCTAGTTTTCCATTTGAAGTTACATTGCCTGTTGGTAAACAGATAAGATTATGGTTTGTAACAAACCCAGGCATTGTAAGGAGAGTAATTCTTTTGGTATTTATATTAGGATCTCAAAATTGAGATTTAAGACTTCAGAAGATCAGTCCTTCAGACAGTGATAAAGAGGAGCTAGAAACGGAAGTATATATATAAATCCTCTATGGAGCCACCACCTCAAATTTGCTTCTTCCTGTATGATGGAGGGCTCCTCCTGCTTTGATAACAAAATTCAGAACAAAGAGAAACCTTATAGCTAATGGCACTGGTCTGACATTAAAAGAAGTCTACACTTAGCTCATTGTGAAGAAAGTTTAAAATAATATCCTAAAATATTCTAATCAACCATAAGTTATAACATCTATTGAGTCAGCAAATTTATATTGAAGCCTATCATGCTTGACTCACTGTACAAAGGTAGTAGACACAAAGATAAACACGTCAAATCCCTGATTCAGAATCGCTCAGGAGAAATGGAACAAGTAGCTGTTATATAAATAATAATAATAATCAGCATTTATTAAGTGCCTACAAAGGGCTTTATACACACATGGCTTCAATTGATCCCAACAACTTTGCATAACATTTTATAGCTGAAGGAACAGAAGTTCATAGACATTAAGTAGCATATCCAAGGTTGCCCAACTAGAAAGCATCAGAGTCAGTATCAGAGAACCTAGGTCTCTCTGGCTCCAAAGCTCATCCTCAGTCCATTAAACCTTACATTCATTCATGTAGGAGAGAATGTTAAAAATCCCACAAGAGAGCAAAAATCCTATAGAATGATTAAATTCCACTTTTATTCATGAAGGAATAATGTAACAGACTTGCTCTCCTGTTATAAAAAATTAGGAAACTGGGTAAAATATATGAAGCAACTGTTTTCAGACATTAGATAACAGGAAGGGCAAAACTGTGATCCCTGAGAGCAGAAAAACAAGATGAGCCTTAAAACTGCACCTTCTGTCAGGGGGTCCTTTCTGGACCACCGGTGTGGGAAGGGGGAACCCAAGCAGAGCATGGCATCTTGCTGGGTTGAAGAAACAGATTGGAGTTTGAGGAAGCTGAAGCACCTGGGGACAGAGTATCAGAAGGGAGGGATCTACAGAGAGAAAGAGCTCCAGAAATCATCACTGGCATCCCTTGAGTCTTTTGTTGAATATTCAGCTTCTTAGGTATGGGTTGAAATTCTACAAGGTTGGACACAGAAAACTATTGGGGGGACTGTAAAAGATTCTTAGAACTCTCACAAGACTGACAGACGTTCACATAACGATCAGTTATGTGGAGAGACCTTGTTGAATACCTGGAACATTCAATAGAGACTCCAGAAGGGTTACACCTCAGCATGAAAGCTAAACCAATCCTTTAGTGAAGGCCTCCAAACTGAATTCTAACAGCTTAAAAACAAGCCTTGAAAGGATCAAGCTTATTTGCCTGCCAAAATAACATTCAACACTTTTTAGAGGAAAACAAAGTCCAAACACTCAACTATGTAAAATTCTTATTGTCCAGAATCCGATAACAATTCATTCACATGTAAAGCAGCAGAAAAACTGACCCATAACCAAGGAAAATTAGTCAATAGAAGGAAACCCAGAAATGCCAGCAATGATAAAATTAGCAGATAAGGACTTTAAAACAACTATTATACCAAGTGCAATGATAACCTATGTTTACACAAAAACATGTATACAAATGTTTATATTGACATTATTTGTAATCTCCCACAACTGGAAACAACCAAGATGTTCTTTAATGGGAGAATGGATAAATTTAAAATAAAAAAGAACAAACTACTGGTACCTGCAACATCATGGATCAGTTGCAAATACATCATGCTAAGTGAAAGAAGCCAGAATCAAAAGACTACATACTGTATGATTCTATTTATACAACATTTTTTTCTTGAACAGCTTTATTGAGATATAATTCATATACCATACAAATTGCCCACTTAAAGTATACAATTCAATGGTTTTTAGTACGTTCAAAGAGTTGTGCAACTATCATCACAGTCAATCTTAGAACATTTTCATCACCCCAGAAAGGAACCCCATACCCTTTAACTATCACCTCCCTATTTCCTCTTTCCATCTCTCCCCCAAGTCTTAAGCAACCATTAATCTATTTTCTGTCTCTATAGATTTTCTTATTCTGAATATTTCATATAAGTGAAGTCACACAATATATTGTGTTTTGTGACTGGCTTCTTTCACTTAGCATTATGTTTTCAAGTTTCACCCATGTGGTAGCATGTATTGGTGCTTCATCCCTTTTTATGGCTGAATAATATTCCATTGAATGGGTATACCACATGTTTATCTATTCATCGGTGATGGACAGTTAGGTTGTTTCCACCTTTTGGCTATTATGAATAATGCTACTATAAACATTCATGTGGGACTTCCCTGGTGGTCCAGTGGTTAAGACTCCGTGCTTCCACTGCAGGGGGCACGGGTTCGATCCCTGGTCGGGGAACTAAGATCCTGCATCATGCCAACAACAACAACAACAAAATGAAAAAACATTCATGTACAAGTTTTTTGGAACACCTATTTTTAATTCTCTTGGGTATATACCTAGGAGTGGCATTGCTGGGTCCTATTAACTCTGTTTGATCATTTGAAGAACTCCAAAACTGTCTTCTAAAGTGGCTGCACCATTTTATATTTCCCCCTGCAGTGTATGCAAGTTCTAATTTTCTTCACATCCACAACAAGACTTAATGTCATTTTTTGATTCTAGTCATCCTAGTAGGTATGAAGTAACTGGTATCTCATTGTTATGATTTCTATATCTGTAGCAACTAGTGATATCATTGTTTATTGTCCATTTATATATCTTTCATGGAGAAATGTTTATTCAGATATTTTGCCCATTTTTAAGTTAGGTTATTTGTAAACAACAATAAAAACTGTTGAGGTGTAAAAATTCTTTATTTCCTGGGTACAGTCTCTTAACAGATGTATGACTTGGAAATATTTTCTCCCATTCTATGAGTTGTCTTTTCATTTTTGTGATGGTGTCCTTTGAAGCACAAATGGTTTTTAATTTTGATCAAGTCCAAATTATCCATTTTTTCTCTTGCTTATGCTTTGTGCGATGTGTGTATGTGATATCCAAGAATCCTTTGCTAAATCCAAGGTCATGAAGATTTACTCCTTTGTTTCCTTCTAGGAGTTTTATAGTTTTAGCTCTTACATTTAGATCTTTGATACAGTTTGAGAGTCAATTTTAGTATATGGTGTGAGGTAAGAATCTGACAGCATGCTTTTGCATGTGGATATTCCAACACCATTTGTTCAAAAGACTATTCTTTCTCCCTGAAATGGTCCTAGTACTCTTGTCAAAATCAGTTGACCATAGACAGATGGTTTTATTTTGGGACTCTCAATTCTATTCCATTAGTCTATGTGTCTATCCTTATGCCAGTACCACACTGTCCTGAATACCATTGTTTTGTAATAAGTTTTGAATCAAGTATGAGTCCTCCTACTTCCTTCTTTTTTCTCAGGATTGTTTTGGTTATTCTGAGTTCTTTGCAATTTCATATGAATTTGAGAATCAGCTTATCAATTTCTATAAAGAAGTCTGCTAGGATTCACATAGGGATTGCATTGAATCTCAAGATTAGTTTGGGGATTAGTGACATCTTAATAATATTAAGCGTTTTGATCCATGAACATGGGATATTTATCCATTTATTTAGATTTTCTTTAATTTCTTTCAGCAATGTTAGTTGCACACATCCTGTTAGTTCTGTTTCTCTTCAGAACCCTAGATAATACACTTGCTGAACTTGTTAGTTCTAATAGTTTTTTAGTGGATTCTTTTAGGATTTTCCACATACAAGATCATGTCATCTGCAAATAGATACACTTTTACTTCTTCCTTTCCAATCTGGATGCATTTTATTTCTTTTCCTTTTGTAATTGCCCTGGCTAGAACTTCCATTACAATGTTGAAGAGAAGCGGTGAGAGTGGACAGCCTTGTCTTGTTCCTGATCTTAGGAGGAAAAGCATCCGGTGTTTCACCATTAGGTATGTTATTGACTATAGTTTTTCAGTAGGTGCCCTCTAACATGTTGAATAAGTTTCCTTCTATTCCTAGTTTATTCAGTGTTTTTTTTTTAATCGTGAAAGCCTGTTGGATTTTGTCAAATGCTTTTTTTCTGTTAAGATGATCAAGTGATTTTGATATGATGTATTGCATTAATTGATTTTTACATATTAAACCAAACTTGTATTTCTGGGATAAATCCCATTTGGTCATGGGAGATTTTATATATATATAGATAGATAGATAGGTAGATTTTTTTTTTCCCTGAATACGGTTTGCTAAAATTTTGTTAAGGATTTTTATGTCCACATGTATAAGAGATATTAATCTAGTTTTCTCTTCTTGTGATGTCTTTGTCTGGTTTGGTATCAGGATAACATTGGCCTCATAAAATGAGTTGGGAAGTGTTCACTCCTTTTCTATAGTTTGTGGAGAGTTTGCATTAGTTTTTCTTTGAATTAAAATAAGCTAGCTGGGTCTGGGTTCTTCTTTCTGGGTAGTTTTAAACTTATTATTAATTCAGTCTCTTCACTTGTTATAGATCTATTTAGATTTTCTATTGATATTTCTTCTTGAGTCAGTTTTAGTAGTTTGTATCTTTCTAGGAATTTATTATTTCAGCTATGTTATCTCTATTGACATATAACTGGTTGTAGTACTCCTTTATACTGCTTTCTTATATTTTTGTAAAGTCAGTAGTAATGTTTGCTGTTTTATTTCTTTTTTAAAATTTTATTTAGTCAGTAGTAATGTTTGCTGTTTTATTTCTTTTTTTAAATTTTATTTATTTATTTATTTGTGGTACGCGGGCCTCTCACTGCTGTGGCCTCTCCCGTTGCGGAGCACAGGCTCCGGACGCGCAGGCTCAGCGGCCATGGC
>NC_041232.1:4565198-4573393 GCF_002837175.3 Physeter macrocephalus | reverse complement strand
CGCACAGGCTCAGCGGCCATGGCTCACGGGCCCAGCCGCTCCACGGCATGTGGGATCTTCCCGGACCGGGGCACGAACCCGCGTCCCCTGCATCGGCAGGCAGACTCTCAACCACTGCGCCACCAGGGAAGCCCTGTTATTCCATTTATAGAGCACAGGCAGAGTAGATTTAGAATAATTCTTAAGGGCCCCAGGATTTTCAGAATGGTAAGTAAACACTGGCTTCAACTTCAAGTCACCAGCAGTATTGGCCCCTAACGAGAGAGTCAGCCTGTCCTTTGAAGCTTTGAAGTCAGGCATTGGTGTTTCCTCTGTAGCTATGAAACTCCTAGATGGCATCTTCTTCCAATATAAGGCTGTTTCATTTACACTGAAAATCTGTTATTTAGTGTAGCTACCTTCATTAATTATCTTAGCTAGAACTTCTGGATAACTTGATGCAGCTTCTACATCAGAACTTGCTGCTTTATCCACTTTCATGTTATGGACATGGCTTCTTTCCTTAAACGTCATGAACCAACCTCTGCTAGCCTCAAACTTTTCTTCTGCAGCTTCTTCACCTCTCTAAGCCTTCATAAAATTGAAGAGAATTAGGACCTTGCTCTGGATTAGGCTTTGGTTTAAGGCAATGCTGTGGCTGGTTTGATCTTCTACCCAGACCACTAAAACTTTCTCTATATCAGCAAGACTGTTTTGCTTTCTTATCATTCATGTGTTCATTGGAGTAGCATTTTTTATTTCCTTCAAAAATTTTTCCTTTGCTCTCACAGCTTGGCTAACTGTTTGACGACAGAAGAGGCCTAGCTTTGGGCCTAGTATGGCTTTTGACATGCCTTCCTTTATTTAATCTTAAAAAAAACACAAACTTTTTTATTTAAAGTGAAAGACATTCAACTCTTCCTCTCACTTGAACACTTAGAGTCCATTGTAGGGTTATTAATTGGCCTAATTTCAATATTGTTGTGTTTAGGGAATAGAGAGTCCTGAGGAGAGGGAGAGAGATGGGAAACGACCAGGCGGTGGCGCAGTCAGAACTCACAAAACATTTATTGATTAAGTTCATTGTCTTATATGAGTGCAGTTCATGGTGCCCCAAAAGAGTTACAATGGTAACAATCAAAAGATCACTGATAGGCGAGGGCGGGAGCGTGCTGCGCCCTGGAGCCAGAGTTGGGGCGGCCAAGCTGCTGGGAGCCCGGCCCCAGCCAAGTAGAGCCACCTGGGTGGAGCCCAGGGTGTTCCGCGGCCCGCCAGGTGTGAGGGAGGTGCGGCTCTGCTACAGAAACCATTGGCAGAGATGCGGGGGCCATCTCCCGCCACCAGTAGCTGCTGCTGGTGGTGACAATGTCGAATAACGGCCTAGATATTCAAGACAAACCCCCAGCCCCTCCGATGAGAAATACCAGCACTATGATTGGAGCTGGCAGCAAAGATCCTGGAACCCTAAACTACGGTTCCAAACCTCTGCCTGCAAACCCAGAGGAGAAGAAAAAGAAGGACCGATTTTACCGAGCCATCTTACCTGGTGATAAAACAAATAAAAAGAAGGAGAAGGAACGGCCAGAGATTTCTCTTCCTTCAGATTTTGAGCACGATTCACGTTGGTTTTGATGCTGTCACAGGTGAGTTTACAGGGATGCCAGAGCAGTGGGCCTGCTTGCTTCAGACATCAAAAATCACTAAGTCAGAGCAGAAGAAAAATCCGCAGGCTGTCCTGGATGTATTAGAATTTTATAACTCGAAGAAGACCTCCAATAGCCAGAAGTACATGAGCTTTACAGATAAATCAGCTGAGTATTATAATTCTTCTAACACTTTGAACTTGAAGACGGTATCCGAGACCCCTGCAGTGCTACCAGTTTCAGAAGATGAAGATGATGATGATGATGCTACCCCTACCTCCGGTGATTGCTCCATGCCCAGAGCACACAAAATCTGTATACACACTGTCCGTGATTGAACCACTTCCTATTACTCCAACTCGGGATGTGGCTACATCTCCCATTTCACCTACTGAGAATAATACCACTCCGCCAGATGCTCTGACCCGGAATACTGAGAAGCAGAAGAAGAAGCCTAAAATGTCTGATGAGGAGATCTTGGAGAAATTACGGAGCATAGTGAGTGTGGGCGATCCTAAGAAGAAATACACACGGTTTGAGAAGATTGGACAAGGTGCTTCAGGCACTGTGTACACTGCAATGGATGTGGCCACAGGACAGGAGGTGGCCATTAAGCAGATGAACCTTCAGCAGCAGCCGAAGAAACAGCTGATTATTAATGAGATCCTGGTCATGAGGGAAAACAAGAACCCAAATATTGTGAACTACTTGGACAGTTACCTCGTGGGAGATGAGCTATGGGTTGTCATGGAATATTTGGCTGGAGGTTCTTTGACAGACGTGGTAACAGAAACCTGCATGGATGAAGGCCAGATTGCAGCTGTGTGCCGTGAGTGCCTGCAGGCTTTGGAGTTTCTGCATTCGAGCCAAGTTATTCATAGAGACATCAAAAGTGACAACATCCGGTTGGGAATGGATGGCTCTGTCAAGCTAACTGATTTTTGATTCTGTGCCCAGATCACCCCAGAGCAGAGCAAACGGAGCACTATGGTGGGAACACCGTACTGGATGGCACCAGAAGTTGTGACACGGAAGGCCTATGGGCCTAAGGTTGACATTTGGTCCCTGGGCATCATGGCCAACGAAATGATTGAAGGGGAGCCCCCATACCTTAATGAAAATCCTCTGAGAGCCTTGTACCTCATCGCCACCAATGGGACCCCGGAGCTTCAGAACCCAGAGAAGCTGTCAGCTATCTTCCGAGACTTTCTGAACCGCTGTTTTGAAATGGATGTGGAGAAGAGAGGTTCAGCTAAAGAGCTGTTGCAGCATCAGTTCCTGAAGATTGCCAAGCCCCTCTCCAGCCTCACTCCACTGATTGCTGCAGCAAAGGAGGCAACCAAGAACAATCACTAAAACCACGTCACCCCAGCCTCATTGTGCCAAGCCTTCTGTGAAATAAATGCTCATTTCGGAAATTCCAGCCCCTGATGCTCTTCCTTGTCTTGCTCCTCCCCTTTCCTGATCTAGTGCTCTCAAGACTTTGATCCTTGAAAACCATGTGCCCAGCATTGAGGAGAACTGCAGTTGACTAATCGGATGATGGCCATTTTAAAATAAGGAATTTGCTCCCAATCTGTGGATGTGAGGGTGGTTTATGATCAAGGGCTTATATGAATAAACCCTTGGACTCCTATTTCTACATAGCAAAATCCTTCCCCCACCAATCAGTTCTTGACTGTATAAATTTTTGGCTTTATAACATTATCAATTTGCAGTCGGTTGAGATTTTTCTTTAGTGGTTGCTTTTCTATTTCAAAACTGCCCAAACACACTGTTGTACTTGAAAATTGGAATAGCTTGAGGAATGCCAAGGGGGTTGATATTCTTCCAGGACATGAAATGGCTCTTTTTTCTGGACCATGACTTTGGCACAGCTGATCCTGATATGGAAGGGAGAGCTATCACATTTTTCTTTGTGTATGCTTCTAGCAGCTGTTTGGGAGGATCGTGACCCAATAGTGTTCCCCACGCTATTTCTTGTGAAATGGTCTTGGCTATGTAGCAGCTTTTGACTCCCTAAATCCCCCTAGGCTGCTGCCCTCATTCTGTCCTTGTTTAGAACATTGAGAGGTTTCCTAGGGCACATGCTGGGTGAGAGCAGTGTGAAAAGTCAGGAAAAAAAATTTAGTTCCTTATAGAACATGGCTGGGCATCAGCACCTGTCCAGCTATACCTATGTGATGTTTCAAGAACTCAGCCTCTTTTTCCATCAGCAATAAGGAGCTAAAAGATTAACTCAGATCTTCTGATGGCCTGAATCTTTGGGTCAAAGGGAACGATCTCCAAATCTGAGACTACGTGTTTTGGATGGATTTGTTGGCCTGAGATGATAGTCTGCCAGCTGTGAGGGGACCCTGTTTTTACAATGCATGGCCAAGCTCTCTGCAAATGGAAATGCCTGCACTGGGTGTTGGGGATGTTTGCTACCTCCTGCTATCTTTGTGGTTTTGGTCCTCCCATTATGGTAGGACCCCTGGCCAGCATTATGGCTTGTCATGTCAGCCCCAATGGCTACCTTGTCATGCTCTGAGGTACTACTGCCTCTGCAGCACAAGTTTTATTTCCTTCAATAAAAGGAGATTAAAATATTCTAAAAAAAAATCGGCAGGCGGACTCTCAACCACTGCGCCACCAGGGAAGCCCAAATTTATTTATTTATTTTTGGCTGCGTGTGGGCTTTCTGTAGTTGCGGCGAGCAGGAGGCTACTCTTCATTGTGGTCTGAGGTACTACTGCCTCTGCAGCACAAGTTTTATTTCCTTCAATAAAAGGAGATTAAAATATTCTAAAAAAAAAAGATCACTGATAACAGATCACCATAACAAATATAATAATAATGAAAAAATTTGAAATATTTTGAGAATTATCAAAATGTGACACAGAGACATGAAGTGAGCAAATGCTGTTAGAAAAATGGCACTGACAGACTTGCTCCACACAGCATTGCCACAAACCTTCAATTTGTAAAAAACGTAATATTTGCAAAGCACAATAAAATGAGGTATGCCTGTATTAGAAATCAATAACAATATATCTGGGAAATATATAAAAATTTGGAAAATTTTGAAAATATCAATAAAATTGATAAACCAATAAGCTAAACTGATTAAAAAATAGAGAAGACACAAATTTCCAATAACAGGCATGAGAGATCAATATTTCTACAAATCTCACGGATATCAAAAGCAAAATAAAGAAATATTGTAAAAACTGTATTCTGATAAATTGGACAACTTAGGTGAAATAGTCACATTCCTTGAAAGACACAGATTACCAAACTGACACATATAGAAATAGATAAACTTAATAATCTTATATTGTATAAAGGAGTTGAATTTGTAACTAAAACCCTTCACATAAAGGAAACTCCAGTTTAGATGGTTTCACTGGTGAATTCTTTCAAACAATTAAAGAAATAATGCTGATCTTAAACAAACTCTTTAAGAAAATATTGAAGACTTCACAACTCATTTTATGAAGCCGGCATTATCTGATTCTAAAACCAGACAAATACATTATAAGAAAAGAAAACTCTGAACCAAACAATACCAGTAGCTCTCATGACTGACTATAGATGCAAGTGTCTTTAACAAAATATTAGCAAATCAAATTCAGCAATATATAGAAAGAAAAATGCATCATGACTATATGGGGTTTATCCCACAAATGCAAGATTGGTTTAAGATTTTAAAATCAATCGATGTAACTCACCATATTAACAGAATAAAGGAGAAAAACCACATGATCATCTTTATAGATGCAGAAAAAGTGTTTGATGAAATCAACATTTGTAATTTTTTAAAAAGAAACTTCTAGAAGACAAGGAATGGAAGGGAACTTCCTCAACCTTATAAAAGACATTTACACCATGCACCTTTGGTCAATTAATCTGTGACAAAGGAAGCAAGAATATACAATGGAGAAAAGACGGTCTCTTTCCTGCATTGGCAGGCGGATTCTTAACCACTGTGCCACCAGCGAAGCCCTGCTGTTTTATTTCTGATTCTAGTAATGTGAGTCTTCTCTCTTGTTTTCTTGGCTACAGGTTTGTCAATTCTGTTGATCTTTCAAAGAACCACCTTATGGATTCATCAGTTTTCTCTTTTGTTTTTTGTATTCTCCATTTCATAAATTTCCAACAGTCTTTATTACCTTTATTCTGCTTGTTTTAGATTTATTTTGCACTTTTCCATCGTCTTAAGGGGGAAGTTTAGGTTCTTTGAGATCTTTCTTCTTTCTTAATATAGGCATTTACACCTATTAAATTCCCTCTAAGCACTGCTGTTTTAGCAGTGTTATGTTTTGTTCTGTTGTATCTTCTTTTTTATTCATCTGAAATGATTTTCTGACTTCTCTTTTGTTTTCTTTTTTGACACATTGGTTATTTAGGAGTGTGGTGTTTAATTTTCATGTATTTGTGTGTTTCCTCAATTTTATTCTGTTCTTGATTTCTAACTTTATTCCACTGTAGTCAGAGAACATACTTTTAATTATTTTTATCCTTTTAAATTTATTTGAGATTTGTTTTATGATTTAACATATGGTTTTTGCTGGGGAATGTTCCACATGCACTTGGGAAGAATGTATATTCTGCTGTTATTGGATATAGTGTTTTATAGATGTCTGTTAGGTCTAGTTGGTTTACACTATTTTTCAGTCCTTTTATTTCCTTATTAATCTTCTGTCTAGCTGTTCTACTCATTACTAAAATTGGGGTATTGAAGTCCCCAACTGTTATTGTTGAATTGCCTGTTTCTCCCTTCACTTCTGTCAGTTTTTGCTTCATGTAATTTTGTGTTCTATTGTTAGGTGTGTATATATGTACATATGTTTATAATTATTTTATCTTCTTGATGGATTGGCCCTTTTATCATCATAAAATGTCCCTCATTATCTCCAGTAACAATCGCTGCCTTTTGATGGGATTGTTTAATCCAGTCACACTAATGTTATTATTATTATTATTTTAAAGTCTTTATTGAATTCATTACAATATTGCTTCTGTTTTACGTCTTGGTTTTTTGGCTGTGAGGCATGCGGGATCCCAGCTCCCCGACCAGGGATCGAACCTGCACCCCCTACACTGGAAGGCGAAGCCTCAACCACTGGACTGCCAGGGAAGTCCCTAATGTTATTATTGATAAAGTAGGATTTATGACTACCATTTTACTTTTCATTTTCTATGTGTTTGTCTTTTTTGTTCCTCTAGTCTCCTTTACTGCTTTCTTTTGTATTGAGTGAATATTTTTAATGAAGCATTTAAAATTAAACATTTTTTCACTAAATTTTTTGTTTTTTAATTGGTTACTCTATCATATACATCTTAACTCATCAGAATTAGCTTCAGGTTTATGCTAATTTAATTCCAGGGAGATTTAGCAGTGTTACTCCTATATAGCTCTATTCCCTTTCCCCCTTTACTGTGGTATTATTGCTATTAATATTACACCTATAATGTTGCACACCCAGGAATACATTGTCATAATTATTACTCTGCCATCTGTAGTCATTTTCTTAGTCCAAAGCAGCTTTGTTCCCACTCGAGTCCTTTGTGCTCATATTGGCACATATATTACACTTCCTTATGTTATAGATTGAACAATACATTAAATACATATTATTGAATTTCTCCAGGAGTCTCTTCTAACAGGTCTAAGGTGATATCTCATTGTGGTTTTGATTTGCATTTCCCTGATGAGCATCTTTTCATGTGCCTGTTGGTCATCTGCATTTCCTCTTTGGAAAAATGTCTATTTCTTCTGCCCATTTTTTAATCGGGTTGTTTGGTTTTTTTGATGTTGAGTTATATAAGCTGTTTATATATGTTGGATATTAATCCCTTGTCGGTCATGTCATTTGCAAATATTTTCTCCCATTCCGTAGGCTGTCTTTTCATTTTGTCGATGGTTTCCTTTGCTGTGCAAAAGCTTTTAAATTTAATTAGCCCTCATTTGTTTATTTTTGCTTTTATTTCCTTTACTTTTAGGAGACGGATCCAAAAAATTATTGCTGTGATTTATGTCAAAGAGTGTTCTGTCTTTGTTTTCCTCTAGGAGTTTTATAGTATCCAGTCTTACATTTAGGTCTTTAATCCATTTTGAGTTTACTTTTGTAGATGGTGTTAGAGAATGTTCTAATTTCATTCTTTTACATGTAGCCGCCCAGTTTTCCCAGTACCACTTATTGAAGAGACTGTCTTTTCTCCACTGTATATTTTCTTGCTTCCTTTGTTGTAGTGAAATTTATTTCTTAAATAATAAGACTTGAAAGTCAAAATTAGTCCTTGATTTGTGGGCTGCAGAATGGATGTTGTATTAGCAGGCATGAAAACAACATTAATCTCATTGTACATCTCCGTCAGAGCTCTTGAGTGACCAGGTACATTGTCAATGAGCAATAATATTTTGAAAGGAATTTTTTTTTTCCTGAGCAGCAGGTCTCAACAGTGTTATCAATAGACATACTGTCATTCAGGCTCTGTTATTCCTTTTTTTTTTTTTTTTTTTTTTTTTGTGGTACGCGGGCCTCTCACTGTTGTGGCCTCTCCCGTCGCAGAGCACAGGCTCCAGAC
>NC_041232.1:4529282-4562340 GCF_002837175.3 Physeter macrocephalus | reverse complement strand
GAGAACTGCAGTTGACTAATCGGATGATGGCCATTTTAAAATAAGGAATTTGCTCCCAATCTGTGGATGTGAGGGTGGTTTATGATCAAGGGCTTATATGAATAAACCCTTGGACTCCTATTTCTACATAGCAAAATCCTTCCCCCACCAATCAGTTCTTGACTGTATAAATTTTTGGCTTTATAACATTATCAATTTGTAGTCGGTTGAGATTTTTCTTTAGTGGTTGCTTTTCTATTTCAAAACTGCCCAAACACACTGTTGTACTTGAAAATTGGAATAGCTTGAGGAATGCCAAGGGGGTTGATATTCTTCCAGGACATGAAATGGCTCTTTTTTCTGGACCATGATTTTGGCACAGCTGATCCTGATATGGAAGGGAGAGCTATCACATTTTTCTTTGTGTATGCTTCTAGCAGCTGTTTGGGAGGATCTTGACCCAATAGTGTTCCCCATGCTATTTCTTGTGAAATGGTCTTGGCTATGTAGCAGCTTTTGACTCCCTAAATCCCCCTGGGCTGCTGCCCTCATTCTTTCCTTGTTTAGAACATTGAGAGGTTTCCTACGGCACATGCTGGGTGAGAGCAGAGTGAAAAGTCAGGAAAAAAAATTTAGCTGCTTTTAGAACAAGGCTGGGCATCAGCACCTGTCCAGCTATACCTATGTGATGTTTCAAGAACTCAGCCTCTTTTTCCATCAGCAATAAGGAGCTAAAAGATTAACTCAGATCTTCTGATGGCCTGAATCTTTGGTCAAAGGGAACAATCTCCAAATCTGAGACTACGTGTTAGTTTTGGATGGATTTGTTGGCCTGAGATGATAGTCTGCCAGCTGTGAGGGGACCCTGTTTTTACAATGCATGGCCAAGCTCTCTGCAAATGGAAATGCCTGCACTGGGTGTTGGGGATGTTTGCTACCTCCTGCTATCTTTGTGGTTTTGGTCCTCCCATTATGGTAGGACCCCTGGCCAGCATTATGGCTTGTCATGTCAGCCCCAATGGCTACCTTGTCATGCTCTGAGGTACTACTGCCTCTGCAGCACAAGTTTTATTTCCTTCAATAAAAGGAGATTAAAATATTCTAAAAAAAAAAGATCACTGATAACAGATCACCATAACAAATATAATAATAATGAAAAAATTTGAAATATTTTGAGAATTATCAAAATGTGACACAGAGACATGAAGTGAGCAAATGCTGTTAGAAAAATGGCACTGACAGACTTGCTCCACACAGCATTGCCACAAACCTTCAATTTGTAAAAAACGTAATATTTGCAAAGCACAATAAAATGAGGTATGCCTGTATTAGAAATCAATAACAATATATCTGGGAAATATATAAAAATTTGGAAAATTTTGAAAATATCAATAAAATTGATAAACCAATAAGCTAAACTGATTAAAAAATAGAGAAGACACAAATTTCCAATAACAGGCATGAGAGATCAATATTTCTACAAATCTCACGGATATCAAAAGCAAAATAAAGAAATATTGTAAAAACTGTATTCTGATAAATTGGACAACTTAGGTGAAATAGTCACATTCCTTGAAAGACACAGATTACCAAACTGACACATATAGAAATAGATAAACTTAATAATCTTATATTGTATAAAGGAGTTGAATTTGTAACTAAAACCCTTCACATAAAGGAAACTCCAGTTTAGATGGTTTCACTGGTGAATTCTTTCAAACAATTAAAGAAATAATGCTGATCTTAAACAAACTCTTTAAGAAAATATTGAAGACTTCACAACTCATTTTATGAAGCCGGCATTATCTGATTCTAAAACCAGACAAATACATTATAAGAAAAGAAAACTCTGAACCAAACAATACCAGTAGCTCTCATGACTGACTATAGATGCAAGTGTCTTTAACAAAATATTAGCAAATCAAATTCAGCAATATATAGAAAGAAAAATGCATCATGACTATATGGGGTTTATCCCACAAATGCAAGATTGGTTTAAGATTTTAAAATCAATCGATGTAACTCACCATATTAACAGAATAAAGGAGAAAAACCACATGATCATCTTTATAGATGCAGAAAAAGTGTTTGATGAAATCAACATTTGTAATTTTTTAAAAAGAAACTTCTAGAAGACAAGGAATGGAAGGGAACTTCCTCAACCTTATAAAAGACATTTACACCATGCACCTTTGGTCAATTAATCTGTGACAAAGGAAGCAAGAATATACAATGGAGAAAAGACGGTCTCTTTGGGACTTCCCTGGTGGTCCAGTGGTTAAGACTCCGCACTCCCAATGCAGGGGGCTCGGGTTCGATCCCTGGTCAGGGAACTAGATCCCACATCCCTGGTCAGGGAACTAGATCCCGCATGCTGCATCTAAAGATCCCGCATGCCACAACTAAAAATTCCTCATGCCACAAGGGAGATCCCATGTGCTGCAACTAAGACCCGGCACAGCCAAATAACTAACTAAATAAATAATTTAAAAAGACAGTCTCTTCAACAGCTAGTTCTGGGAAAACTGGACAGCTACGTGTAAAACATTGAGAATGTTACCTCACACCATATACAAAAACTCAAAATGGATTAAAGACCTATTTGTAAGACCTGAAACCATAAAATTCCTAGAAGGGAACATAGGCAGAACACTCTTTGACATAAATTATGGCAATATTTTTTTCAGATCTGTCTCCTCAGGCAAAATAGATAAAAGCAAAAATAAACAAATGGGACCTAGTTAAACTTAAAAGGTTTTGCAAAGCAAAGGAAACCACTGACAAAACAAAAAGACAACCTACAGAATGGGAGAATATGTTTGCAAATGATATGACCGGCAAGGGGTTAATATACAAAATATATAAATGGCACACACTACTCAATATCAAAAAAACAAACAACCTGACCTTAAAAATGGGCAGAGGAACTGAATAGAGATTTTCCCAAAGATGGCATGCAGATGGCCAACAAGCACATGAAAAGATGCTCAACACTGCTAATTACTAGAAAAATGCAGATCAAAACAACAATGAGATATCACCTTACACCTGTCAGAATGATTATCATTAAAAAGTCTACAAATAGCAAATGTTGGAGAGGATGTGAAGAAAAGAGAACCCTTGTACACTGTTGGTGGGAATGTAAATTGGTGCAGTCATTATGGAAAACCGTATGGAGGTTCCTTGAAAAACTAAAAATAGAACTATCATATGATCCAGCAATTCCTCTCCTGGGTGTATGTTCAGAAAAGACAAAAACACTCATTCATTTCATGTGCCTGTTGGTCATCTGCATTTCCTCTTTGGAAAAATGTCTATTTCTTCTGCCCATTTTTTAATCGGGTTGTTTGGTTTTTTTGATGTTGAGTTATATAAGCTGTTTATATATGTTGGATATTAATCCCTTGTCGGTCATGTCATTTGCAAATATTTTCTCCCATTCCGTAGGCTGTCTTTTCATTTTGTCGATGGTTTCCTTTGCTGTGCAAAAGCTTTTAAATTTAATTAGCCCTCATTTGTTTATTTTTGCTTTTATTTCCTTTACTTTTAGGAGACGGATCCAAAAAATTATTGCTGTGATTTATGTCAAAGAGTGTTCTGTCTTAGCATTATTTACAATTGCCAAGATATGGAAGCAACCCAAGTGCCCATCAACAGACGAATGGATAAAGAAGATGTGAGATACATACATACATACGTGTATATATATATAAAATGAAACATTACTCAGCCATAGAAAATAATGAAATTCTACCATTTGCAGCAACATGGATGTACCTAGAGAATATTATGCTTAGTGAAATAAGTTAGAAAAAGACAAATACTGTATGATATCACTTATATGTGAAATCCAAAAAAAAATACATATGAATATATAGGTTATAGTATCCAGTCTTACATTTAGGTCTTTAATCCATTTTGAGTTTACTTTTGTAGATGGTGTTAGAGAATGTTCTAATTTCATTCTTTTACATGTAGCCGCCCAGTTTTCCCAGTACCACTTATTGAAGAGACTGTCTTTTCTCCACTGTATATTTTCTTGCTTCCTTTGTTGTAGTGAAATTTATTTCTTAAATAATAAGACTTGAAAGTCAAAATTAGTCCTTGATTTGTGGGCTGCAGAATGGATGTTGTATTAGCAGGCATGAAAACAACATTAATCTCATTGTACATCTCCGTCAGAGCTCTTGAGTGACCAGGTACATTGTCAATGAGCAATAATATTTTGAAAGGAATTTTTTTTTTCCTGAGCAGCAGGTCTCAACAGTGTTATCAATAGACATACTGTCATTCAGGCTCTGTTATTCCTTTTCAGAGCACAGGCTCCAGACGCACAGGCTCAGCGGCCATGGCTCACGGGCCCAGCCGCTCCACGGCATGTGGGATCTTCCCGGACCGGGGCACGAACCCGCGTCCCCTGCATCGGCAGGCAGACTCTCAACCACTGCGCCACCAGGGAAGCCCTGTTATTCCATTTATAGAGCACAGGCAGAGTAGATTTAGAATAATTCTTAAGGGCCCCAGGATTTTCAGAATGGTAAGTAAACACTGGCTTCAACTTCAAGTCACCAGCAGTATTGGCCCCTAACGAGAGAGTCAGCCTGTCCTTTGAAGCTTTGAAGTCAGGCATTGGTGTTTCCTCTGTAGCTATGAAAGTCCTAGATGGCATCTTCTTCCAATATAAGGCTGTTTCATTTACACTGAAAATCTGTTATTTAGTGTAGCTACCTTCATTAATTATCTTAGCTAGAACTTCTGGATAACTTGATGCAGCTTCTACATCAGAACTTGCTGCTTTATCCACTTTCATGTTATGGACATGGCTTCTTTCCTTAAACGTCATGAACCAACCTCTGCTAGCCTCAAACTTTTCTTCTGCAGCTTCTTCACCTCTCTAAGCCTTCATAAAATTGAAGAGAATTAGGACCTTGCTCTGGATTAGGCTTTGGTTTAAGGCAATGCTGTGGCTGGTTTGATCTTCTACCCAGACCACTAAAACTTTCTCTATATCAGCAAGACTGTTTTGCTTTCTTATCATTCATGTGTTCATTGGAGTAGCATTTTTTATTTCCTTCAAAAATTTTTCCTTTGCTCTCACAGCTTGGCTAACTGTTTGACGACAGAAGAGGCCTAGCTTTGGGCCTAGTATGGCTTTTGACATGCCTTCCTTTATTTAATCTTAAAAAAAACACAAACTTTTTTATTTAAAGTGAAAGACATTCAACTCTTCCTCTCACTTGAACACTTAGAGTCCATTGTAGGGTTATTAATTGGCCTAATTTCAATATTGTTGTGTTTAGGGAATAGAGAGTCCTGAGGAGAGGGAGAGAGATGGGAAACGACCAGGCGGTGGCGCAGTCAGAACTCACAAAACATTTATTGATTAAGTTCATTGTCTTATATGAGTGCAGTTCATGGTGCCCCAAAAGAGTTACAATGGTAACAATCAAAAGATCACTGATAGGCGAGGGCGGGAGCGTGCTGCGCCCTGGAGCCAGAGTTGGGGCGGCCAAGCTGCTGGGAGCCCGGCCCCAGCCAAGTAGAGCCACCTGGGTGGAGCCCAGGGTGTTCCGCGGCCCGCCAGGTGTGAGGGAGGTGCGGCTCTGCTACAGAAACCATTGGCAGAGATGCGGGGGCCATCTCCCGCCACCAGTAGCTGCTGCTGGTGGTGACAATGTCGAATAACGGCCTAGATATTCAAGACAAACCCCCAGCCCCTCCGATGAGAAATACCAGCACTATGATTGGAGCTGGCAGCAAAGATCCTGGAACCCTAAACTACGGTTCCAAACCTCTGCCTGCAAACCCAGAGGAGAAGAAAAAGAAGGACCGATTTTACCGAGCCATCTTACCTGGTGATAAAACAAATAAAAAGAAGGAGAAGGAACGGCCAGAGATTTCTCTTCCTTCAGATTTTGAGCACGATTCACGTTGGTTTTGATGCTGTCACAGGTGAGTTTACAGGGATGCCAGAGCAGTGGGCCTGCTTGCTTCAGACATCAAAAATCACTAAGTCAGAGCAGAAGAAAAATCCGCAGGCTGTCCTGGATGTATTAGAATTTTATAACTCGAAGAAGACCTCCAATAGCCAGAAGTACATGAGCTTTACAGATAAATCAGCTGAGTATTATAATTCTTCTAACACTTTGAACTTGAAGACGGTATCCGAGACCCCTGCAGTGCTACCAGTTTCAGAAGATGAAGATGATGATGATGATGCTACCCCTACCTCCGGTGATTGCTCCATGCCCAGAGCACACAAAATCTGTATACACACTGTCCGTGATTGAACCACTTCCTATTACTCCAACTCGGGATGTGGCTACATCTCCCATTTCACCTACTGAGAATAATACCACTCCGCCAGATGCTCTGACCCGGAATACTGAGAAGCAGAAGAAGAAGCCTAAAATGTCTGATGAGGAGATCTTGGAGAAATTACGGAGCATAGTGAGTGTGGGCGATCCTAAGAAGAAATACACACGGTTTGAGAAGATTGGACAAGGTGCTTCAGGCACTGTGTACACTGCAATGGATGTGGCCACAGGACAGGAGGTGGCCATTAAGCAGATGAACCTTCAGCAGCAGCCGAAGAAACAGCTGATTATTAATGAGATCCTGGTCATGAGGGAAAACAAGAACCCAAATATTGTGAACTACTTGGACAGTTACCTCGTGGGAGATGAGCTATGGGTTGTCATGGAATATTTGGCTGGAGGTTCTTTGACAGACGTGGTAACAGAAACCTGCATGGATGAAGGCCAGATTGCAGCTGTGTGCCGTGAGTGCCTGCAGGCTTTGGAGTTTCTGCATTCGAGCCAAGTTATTCATAGAGACATCAAAAGTGACAACATCCGGTTGGGAATGGATGGCTCTGTCAAGCTAACTGATTTTTGATTCTGTGCCCAGATCACCCCAGAGCAGAGCAAACGGAGCACTTTGGTGGGAACACCGTACTGGATGGCACCAGAGGTTGTGACACGGAAGGCCTATGGGCCTTGAACAAGGCTGGGCATCAGCACCTGTCCAGCTATACCTATGTGATGTTTCAAGAACTCAGCCTCTTTTTCCATCAGCAATAAGGAGCTAAAAGATTAACTCAGATCTTCTGATGGCCTGAATCTTTGGTCAAAGGGAACAATCTCCAAATCTGAGACTACGTGTTAGTTTTGGATGGATTTGTTGGCCTGAGATGATAGTCTGCCAGCTGTGAGGGGACCCTGTTTTTACAATGCATGGCCAAGCTCTCTGCAAATGGAAATGCCTGCACTGGGTGTTGGGGATGTTTGCTACCTCCTGCTATCTTTGTGGTTTTGGTCCTCCCATTATGGTAGGACCCCTGGCCAGCATTATGGCTTGTCATGTCAGCCCCAATGGCTACCTTGTCATGCTCTGAGGTACTACTGCCTCTGCAGCACAAGTTTTATTTCCTTCAATAAAAGGAGATTAAAATATTCTAAAAAAAAAAGATCACTGATAACAGATCACCATAACAAATATAATAATAATGAAAAAATTTGAAATATTTTGAGAATTATCAAAATGTGACACAGAGACATGAAGTGAGCAAATGCTGTTAGAAAAATGGCACTGACAGACTTGCTCCACACAGCATTGCCACAAACCTTCAATTTGTAAAAAACGTAATATTTGCAAAGCACAATAAAATGAGGTATGCCTGTATTAGAAATCAATAACAATATATCTGGGAAATATATAAAAATTTGGAAAATTTTGAAAATATCAATAAAATTGATAAACCAATAAGCTAAACTGATTAAAAAATAGAGAAGACACAAATTTCCAATAACAGGCATGAGAGATCAATATTTCTACAAATCTCACGGATATCAAAAGCAAAATAAAGAAATATTGTAAAAACTGTATTCTGATAAATTGGACAACTTAGGTGAAATAGTCACATTCCTTGAAAGACACAGATTACCAAACTGACACATATAGAAATAGATAAACTTAATAATCTTATATTGTATAAAGGAGTTGAATTTGTAACTAAAACCCTTCACATAAAGGAAACTCCAGTTTAGATGGTTTCACTGGTGAATTCTTTCAAACAATTAAAGAAATAATGCTGATCTTAAACAAACTCTTTAAGAAAATATTGAAGACTTCACAACTCATTTTATGAAGCCGGCATTATCTGATTCTAAAACCAGACAAATACATTATAAGAAAAGAAAACTCTGAACCAAACAATACCAGTAGCTCTCATGACTGACTATAGATGCAAGTGTCTTTAACAAAATATTAGCAAATCAAATTCAGCAATATATAGAAAGAAAAATGCATCATGACTATATGGGGTTTATCCCACAAATGCAAGATTGGTTTAAGATTTTAAAATCAATCGATGTAACTCACCATATTAACAGAATAAAGGAGAAAAACCACATGATCATCTTTATAGATGCAGAAAAAGTGTTTGATGAAATCAACATTTGTAATTTTTTAAAAAGAAACTTCTAGAAGACAAGGAATGGAAGGGAACTTCCTCAACCTTATAAAAGACATTTACACCATGCACCTTTGGTCAATTAATCTGTGACAAAGGAAGCAAGAATATACAATGGAGAAAAGACGGTCTCTTTGGGACTTCCCTGGTGGTCCAGTGGTTAAGACTCCGCACTCCCAATGCAGGGGGCTCGGGTTCGATCCCTGGTCAGGGAACTAGATCCCACATCCCTGGTCAGGGAACTAGATCCCGCATGCTGCATCTAAAGATCCCGCATGCCACAACTAAAAATTCCTCATGCCACAAGGGAGATCCCATGTGCTGCAACTAAGACCCGGCACAGCCAAATAACTAACTAAATAAATAATTTAAAAAGACAGTCTCTTCAACAGCTAGTTCTGGGAAAACTGGACAGCTACGTGTAAAACATTGAGAATGTTACCTCACACCATATACAAAAACTCAAAATGGATTAAAGACCTATTTGTAAGACCTGAAACCATAAAATTCCTAGAAGGGAACATAGGCAGAACACTCTTTGACATAAATTATGGCAATATTTTTTTCAGATCTGTCTCCTCAGGCAAAATAGATAAAAGCAAAAATAAACAAATGGGACCTAGTTAAACTTAAAAGGTTTTGCAAAGCAAAGGAAACCACTGACAAAACAAAAAGACAACCTACAGAATGGGAGAATATGTTTGCAAATGATATGACCGGCAAGGGGTTAATATACAAAATATATAAATGGCACACACTACTCAATATCAAAAAAACAAACAACCTGACCTTAAAAATGGGCAGAGGAACTGAATAGAGATTTTCCCAAAGATGGCATGCAGATGGCCAACAAGCACATGAAAAGATGCTCAACACTGCTAATTACTAGAAAAATGCAGATCAAAACAACAATGAGATATCACCTTACACCTGTCAGAATGATTATCATTAAAAAGTCTACAAATAGCAAATGTTGGAGAGGATGTGAAGAAAAGAGAACCCTTGTACACTGTTGGTGGGAATGTAAATTGGTGCAGTCATTATGGAAAACCGTATGGAGGTTCCTTGAAAAACTAAAAATAGAACTATCATATGATCCAGCAATTCCTCTCCTGGGTGTATGTTCAGAAAAGACAAAAACACTCATTCAAAAAGATACATGCACTCCAATGTTCATAGCAGCATTATTTACAATTGCCAAGATATGGAAGCAACCCAAGTGCCCATCAACAGACGAATGGATAAAGAAGATGTGAGATACATACATACATACGTGTATATATATATAAAATGAAACATTACTCAGCCATAGAAAATAATGAAATTCTACCATTTGCAGCAACATGGATGTACCTAGAG
Organism: Physeter macrocephalus; assembly: GCF_002837175.3. Taxonomy (NCBI): domain Eukaryota; kingdom Metazoa; phylum Chordata; class Mammalia; order Artiodactyla; family Physeteridae; genus Physeter; species Physeter macrocephalus. Next base: position 4,552,529 of record NC_041232.1, on the reverse strand, counting down.
AATATTATGCTTAGTGAAATAAGTTAGAAAAAGACAAATACTGTATGATATCACTTATATGTGAAATCCAAAAAAAAATACATATGAATATATAGGCAAAACAGAAACAGACTCACAGATACAGAAAACAAACTAGTGGTTACCAAAGGGGAGAGGGAAGGGGGAGGAGCAAATTTGGGATTAAGAGATACGAACTGCTATGTATAAAATAGATAAGCAACAAGGATATATTATATGCACAGGGAATTATAGCCATTATATTGTAATAACTCTTAATGGAGTATAATCTGTAAAAGTACTGAATCACTATGCCATACACCTGAAAGTAATATAGTATCATAAATCAACTATACTTCAATTTAAAAAAAGACATTTACAAAGAACCTAAAGGTAGCATCGTACATAATGGTGAAAGACTAAACACTTTGTAGAGAGTAAAATAGGATATCAACTCTTACTACTTCTATTTAACATTATACTAGAGGTCCTAGTCAGTGAATTAAAGTAAGAATAAAAAATAAAAGGCATACAGATTTGAAAGGAAGGAGTAAAACTAAATTTCTTTGAAAATGACACGACTGTGTACACAGAAAATCCTGACACTACCAGGATTAATATATGAAATTAGCAAGGTCACAGGATACAGGGTCAACACACAAAAAAACTATTGTATTTCTCTATACTATCAATGAACAATTGGAAAATGAAAAATTTAAATACTATTTACAGTGGCATAAAAATTCATGAAATACTTAAAGCTAAATTAATAAGACATTTGCCAAAACTTACACAATTAAAACTATAAAACATAGCTGAGATAAATTAAAGAAGACCAAAATAAATGCAGAGATCTACCATGTTCATGGATTGGAAGACATGATTAAGACGTCAGTTCTCTCCAAATTGATCTATACATTCAGTGGAATCCCAGTCAAAACTCCACAGGCCTCTCTTTTGTGGAAATTGATAAGCTGATTCTAAATTTAAAAGGAAACGCAAAGGACCGAGAAAAGACATAGAACTTTTGAAAAAGAACAAAGTTGTAGAACTTACTGTATCAGATATCAAGACTGTAAAGGTACTAAAAGTACAGTAAACAAGATAGGGTGACCTTGTAGTAAAGATAGACATATAAATCAATGGAACAGAATACAGAATTCAGAAATATACCCACACATATATAATCAATTGAGTTTTTACAAAGGTACCAAGGTAAAGATAGTCTTTTTGACAAATGGTGCTGGAACAATTGGATATCCATATATCCATATGAAGTGAACCTTAATCCTTACCTCATACGACACACAAGGTTAATTGAAGACAGATTAAGGACCTAAACGTAAGAGCTAAAACTATAAAACTTCTAGAAGGAAACAAAATGTTCAGCAAAAAGTTTTCAGGCAGTTCCCTAAAAATACTAACCATAAAAGAAAAAATATTGATAAATTGGACTTTATCAAAATTTAAAACTTCTCTTCCAAAAAGACATTGTTAAGAAAATAAAAAGGCAAGCTAAAAACTGGGTGACTATATTCTTAACACATATATCTGACAAAGAACTTGTATTCAGGATATGTAATTTTTATGTGTACAGATGATATTTATACAGATTATTTTCAACTCAAGAAAACAACCCCATTTTTAAAAATGTCCAAGAATTTGAACAGACACTTCACCAAAAAATATGTACCCATAGGCAAGTAAGCACATGAAAAGATGCTTCATGTTATTAGTCATCTGGAAAATACAAATTAAAACCAAAATGAGATACTAGCATACATTCACTAGAATGACTAAAATTAAAATCGACAATATCAAGTGTTAGCAAGGATGTAAATCTTTTGGAATTTTCATACATTGCTGGTGGGTATGTTAAATGGTACAACCACTTTGGAGAGGATTTTATCAACTTCCTATAAAGTTAAACATATGCTTACTATATGGTACAGCAATCTCACTCCTAGTTATTTATCCAAGAGAAATGAAAACATGTAATCACAAAAATACTTGAACAGAAATGTTCATAGCAGCTATATTCATAATAGCTCCTATTATTGGAAACAAGCCAAATGCCCATCAATAGGTCCTAGGATCAGCAAACTGTGGTATCTTTGTACAATGAATTAGTATTAGCAATAATAATGATAATAAACTGTGCAAAACTGTGAATGAATTTTTAAAAGTCAAAAAAAGTCAGACAAGAGTACATACTATATGATTTCATTTACATGAAATTCTAGAAGCAAAACTAATCTAAAATGATAGGAAACAAACTGATGTTTGCCTAGGGGTGGGGGTTGGATGGGGATTTAGTGCAAAGAGGAATAGGGAAACTAAGTCGATGAAACGTTCTCCATCTTGATTGTGGTGGTGGATATATAGGTTTATCAAAGCTCATAGAAATGTATACTTAAAATAGATGCAATAGTATGTACAATAGTATGTAAACTCTGCCTCATTACAGTTAAATTTTAAAAAGCGGTAATCCATGGTATTACTCATTAAAGCCCTATTGGTAATTGTTCCAAATTGGAAACAACCTAAGCATCCCTCAGTGAAAGTTTGGTTCAATAAGTTTTGGTAGACCAATAAGATGAGGCACTATGTAGCCATTAAGAACACAGTAGAGAAGTAAAATTATTGATCTGGAGAAAATATTTGTGCTTTTTTGGTGAATGAAGATAAGATAAAACAAGCCACCTAATACTCTCCCAATATTTAATTTAATTTGGGTTATGTCAATAATTTGCATTATATTCTTATAACTATATAATTCTATAAAGAGCTGAGTTATGTAGTAAGTCATGATTGCTTTTCCTTTCTTGCATGAGTTTTTGCTTTCTCTGCAGTTAATAATTGTTCTTCATTTGCTTAGTTTTTTTCTCTACTTATTCCTAATTCAATTCCAAACTTTCCGCTGATTATCTAAACCTGCACTATCCAAAATGGTAGCCCCTAACCACATGTGGCTATTAAAATTTAAATTAATTGTAATTAAGTGAAATGATAAGTTTAGTTCCTCAGTCACACTTGTCACATTTCAAGTGCTCTGGCTAGTGACTGCTGTATCCGACAGTGCAGATATAGAACATTTCCATCATCACAGAAAGATCTAATGACAGTGCTGGCCTAAGTCTCCTCTAATATACTCAGAAGCAATAATTTTGTCCTCACTGAGAAATTTCTCCTGGAGCTTTTCACCTTTGACCAAATCTGTTGCTCTCTGGTGCCTGGCTCTCATCCTGGAATCTACCTTCAACAATTTCTGGGGAATTCTTTGCCTCTCCTGTGTTAGACCTTTTGTTTGCTATTCTTGGTTTTCTCCCTCATTTCCATGGAGCATATCCTCTGATAACTTCCTGAGAAGAGGAGTGATGGGAGGTGAGTTTTTGAAATCATACAAGCCCTAAAAATATTATTATTTTACCCTTATATTTGATTGAGAGTCTGGCTGGAAATAACAATCTAGGAGGACAATTATTTTTCATGAGAATTTTGAGGCATTGTTCCTTGTGTTCTAGCTTCTGGTGTTGCTGTTAGGAATTTCCAAGCCATTCTGATTTCGAGTTTTTGTATATTATCTGTTTTTTCCTGTCTGAAAGCTTTTTCCTCAGATTTCTGAAATTTCATAATGTTGTGCCTTGATAATAGGTCTGTTTTCATTAATTATTTATGCTTGTCAGTCAGTGGCCAGTTTGAATCTGGTAACTTGGGTGATCCTTCAGTTCTGGGAAATTTTCTTGAATTATTTCCTTGATAAAAATTATGTCCCCTCAAAACTCTCTATCCTTTCTTTCTGGATTTCCTAATATTTAGATAGTAGACCTCCTGTATATAGTTACTCTATTTTAAAAAATCTTTTCTCTACAATTTTCCATATCCTTGTGCTTTTGTTCTGCTCTCGTGGATAACTCTTCAACGTAATCCTATTCTTCTGTTGAGTTTTTATTTGTGCTATTGTATTTTGTTTCCAAGAGCCTTTTGTTGTTCTCTGAGTGTTCCTTTTTACGGCATCCTGCTCTCCTTAATGCTTACAGAATTGTCTCTTATCTCAGAGGATATTGATATCTCTAGATACATTTCTTCTCTTTGTATGTCTTTGTTTGTTTCTTCTATTTGTTTGCTGTTTCCTCCTTTACCCCCATCCACCTCTCCTACCTCTGTCTCCTCAGAAGGCCAAAGATGGCTGGTAGTCCTTGGTTGTCTGCTTATACTTAAAAGGGGCAGGACTAGAAAGCTCTGAGCTTGTGGATGATTGTGATTGTGGCCTTCATTGTAGAATGATATGATCAGGCCTTTGGGGGGAATGCTCAATATCTGTATTTTTAAATCATTCCTCTTGGTCAGTTTCTTCAATCTGTGTTGGCCACCAGTGTTTTGGGAGCCAAATAGAGATAGAGGGCTGAGGGTCTCCACATTCAGTATGCATAGTTTCACTTAATTCCCCCATTTCCAGTACCATAACCCTGCCTCAACTATGCTTTGGATCCCACTATCCAAACACCTCTATCACCTTCCCCAGAGAATAAACTTCCGATTTTATGCCTGGGTGGTCAAGGGGCAACTGTTTGGTTTTGCAGAATTGAAGAAGGGGTCTGAGGATTCCAACTGCTTCATAAATGTCTTTTAGTTGGTCTTATTTTAGCTCCTCTACCCACCCTCTTTATCCCTTATTTCAAAAGTACCTGATGCTGGAAATTCTTTAGACTGCTGTACATTTGGATGGTTCTTGGTTTGCCCCACTGCTGGTTTAAGTTACCAGCTACATTAGTTACCTCTCATCCATCTGCTTTCCAGCTTCCAAACTTTCATTGCTGTTTTCTCTCTTATACTTTCTGTCCTTTGGGGTTTCTACTCTTTAAATAAATCTCTTTAGTGTCATTCTAAAGAGGTTTGGGGAGGAAACTAAATAAATGTTGATGGCGTGTCCATCTACCATCTTTAACCAGAAGTCAGTAAATATACTCCTAAAAAAATAAATATGTCAAGTATTACTTTATAGGACCAGCAATGCATTTTTTTCTTTAAGCATTTTGGTCTGAAGAATAAAGGTATTATTACTTGCTTTAGACAGGATTTCTGAGAGTTGGTAAAGTGTTGCTCAACAATTGTAACATAAAAAACACTTCATAATACTATAAAGATACTACAAAAATCATATTTAAAGAATTTAAGTCTAAATGGTTTCAAGAAGAGAATATTAGCTCAGAGTCTTCCACTTGGAAATAAATATCTCAGATGGGTAGAAGGCCACTGGATATAATAATGATATTATCTGAAAATATTTACATGTTTTAAACTTTTCATGCATACTCTATCTTTTCAGAGCTTGCTAGAACATCCATAGTTTCAATTTAGGAAAAAAATATTAGTATAAGATAGTTTAAAAGTCCACAAAGATACTGTCCTATTAACTTAGAAGAACACACAGAGATCACATTCTTCCACTTGGTTTTGGATGCTTTGTGTCATAATCCTGACTTTGTTCAAAAGCAAGACTTTTGAAATTCTGAGTAGAAGGTGAGGAGGAAAATTTGAATGAAGTTGTTCTAAACATTAGAAAGAAAAAGCCTTCACGTGATCCTGATTACTCCTCTAGTTACTGTGCTGTTTCCTTACCAAATTTTTCATAAGAGGCTTTCCATTTACTGTACCCCTTCTCACCTGCTCTTTGAATCAGAAAGCTGGCTTCTTCAGTCATCTTCACTTTCCTTCACTATTCCTAACAATGACTTTTAATTAAGAGATCTCACTGTCTTTACTCCTTTTTTCAATCTTCTTGGCCTGTTTTATGATGTTGACTCTATACTCTCTTTTAAATGTTCCTTTTTATTTCTATGACATTATACTGTTCTCATTCTCTTTCCATCTGTCTGTGCTGTCATCCGCTTCTCTCTGTTACTTTTGTTCCTTCTCCCACCTCTAACTGTGGGCAAAGCCCAACCTCTCCAAGGCCCTGACTATATAATCTTCAATGTCTACATACTTTGGAGGATTCATCCATTCTCAGGGCTTTAATCATCACATGTGTGCTGTTGACTCCCAAAAGTCTTATCTTGTGCCCTGACCATCAGCACTGAACAGCTTCAGTTCTATATCTTTAATCTTCTGTTGGGCATTTCCACTTTGATATCTCACTATCATGTCAAACCTAGTATGCTCATCTTTTTATTCACCACTGCCCTCCCCTTTCCACATCCAGAACAACTTTCCTTACCCAGTTTCCCTGCCTCTCAGCAGTTTCCTTTATCCTCTCAATGTCTTAAGTTCAGAATCTTGAAATCATTCTTATTTATTCAGTCAGGTATCAAAATTCCTCCAAGCCTTCCTTTTCCAGTCTGTTCTTACTGCCAAAACTGGAGTCCAGGCCTTCATCCTCTTGCATTTGAATTGCTGCTACAGCTTCCAGGCTCTCCCACAGCCTCCTGCTCTATCCCATATACCACTGCCAGTCTAATCTTCTTTAAAGACAACTTTCATCATATCACTTCCTTAATCAAAATCTCTCATGATTCCTATTTCCTAATACATCAAGTCTAAACACCTCTACCTGGCTTTCAGGCCACTCATGAAATGGCTTCATGTTACCTGTCTTACTTCCCACTATTACCCAACCTGTTTCCCCTTCCTTAAGTCTGTTTTCTCACTGTCAAAAGAACAAGCCAAGTTTGTTTCTGCCTCCATATCTTAACAAATATACTTTCTCTTGCTTGGAATGCCTTTCCTCTTTCTATTGACCTAAATCGTATCTATCTTGCAAGAGAATTGTCTATGCTTGCTGTGTCCACTTCCCTGCTCTCTATTCTCTTTGACCCACTTTAATCAGGTGTTCACTCCCACTCTCCACTGTCCAATACACAATTATTATTTTCCTATCATGAATTCACACCTATACCACCAATTCCAATCTAATACTACAGAAATCATTCTAGTTTTCTCACTTTCTGTATTTGTCATTTCTTTCTCCATCAGTGAGAAACCTGGCCCCTATTATACTTAACATATTTACTTATGTTATCTGTCCCCTCGAATGTAACCAAGCTCCCATCCTTGCCACCTTCCCCACACACATATAGATACCTATCTCACCCTGCTCAGGCTCTGACACCCCCTGTGAGTCACCCATACTTGTGAGGCCCTCCTCACTCCATTCAGCCTCTGACTTCTCACGCTAGGCCCGTCCTCCACATGGAGGCTCTCCTCACACTGTTCAGGTTCTGATTCCCCTCTGTGCACACACCTCTCTGGCTCTGCCACACCTGACACTGGTGTTAGGACTGAACTGCTCATCGAGGGACAGGAAGAGGAAGAAGAATTAAAGTCAATATTTTATTTAGAAAAAGCTTTCTAGTTAGTGTAGATTTGACTACAATTTGAGAAGGTGATAACATTTCTGTTTCCTTTCTCCTAAAAAATACATATTGTCAATATCAATCTGAAATACCATAGGAATCAGTGGACAAGAAGCCAAATCATTTCTGAAAGAATACCCAACCTAGATCAATGTAGAAACAAAACACCCAGATAAAAAAAGAAATATTTCTTCATATTTTTCCATCTTTTGTTCAAATATTTTGGTATTATGGACACAGCCTCAGAATCACTATCAAGTGCTAGTGATTATGGTAAATTCATGAACCTTATATTCTTGAAGATGGTGGTTTCTGATGCCTGAGGCTCAAAATTAATTTTATCTTTTAAAACTGAGAAATGAAAATATTTCATCACAATAACATTATAATCATTCGGTTAGACCTCTGCAAGATCGCCCTTGATAACTATTTCACAGAGATGAAGCACTGATGAGGAGTCAGAATGTGGCCATCAATGAGACTACAGACAGCCCCTGGAGACCACAACTTTCCCAGGACAAAAATACCCAAGTCTGCTTCCAAATCCTTTAAAGATATAAACTAACCATTCCAAGAAGTAGCTTTCTCATTCCTACTGTTACTCCCAACTTTCTTTGTCTGAGAAAGGCAAATTTAGCCTTTCTTCTAAATCAAGATATGATAGACTGGACTTTTGTTTAATTCTAAGGCAAAACGTTCCCAAACTCCCACTGCATTCCTGGGAAGTCCTAAATGCTGTTGAGTGCTCTCTTGGCCATGTCTCATTCCTTCAGGGAGTCAAACACTCTCCATCTGTACCCTCTTGGAGACCATGAAAAGGGAACACGGCCTCTGTGACTGCTCCCACCAGGTGGGTCCAGATTAACTTTACAGTGCACTTACGAGGAAGCTAACAAGGCTCCTCTGTGGGTGTTTGAGCACACCTTACAAAACTGCTGATGACCTCATGAGCCAAAGAAAGCAGGTCTCACATTGTGGACTAAGCCTAAATATTAATACTACTTTATATTTATGTAGTGTCTTTTTTCCAAGGAGCTCCAAACCTCTTTACAGACATTATGTCATTAATCCTCAAAGCATTGCTGTTTGGTACATGGCAAATACTATCCCCCTCCCTTTTTTTTTTTTTTTTTTTTTTTTTACTGTGATGGAAACTTGCAAGTCAGTGATGGAACCCAGCCCCCTTGTTCTCAGTCTTTGCACTATACCATGAAAATAACCAGATGAATAATTTTTCAAGCTTATTCATTGCTTCTTGGGTGGGATTTGAGAGGATGTCTCAGTTTGTATGCATTTCAGTTTTCAGTGCAAGTTTGTAGCTGAAAGTTGAAGTGGAAGACCGTTACTGAACGTATAATCTCACTTATCACTCAGAGATCCCGTATACTTCTCATACCCCAGGATAAGTTGGATTTTTAAAAATCCCTATGCCAGTTTAGGGCACATTTCATTTATAGCAACCACATATTCACCAAAATTAGGCAATGTTCAACTAGATACAACCAATTTGTATTGAGTGATTAACATGTACCAGATACTGTGCCAAACATTTTCAAATACGTGATCTTATTTTACATATATGATATCCCATGAGGACCTGTTAGATTAAGTCTTATGTGTATGGATACAGAGTGGGGCAAGAAAAAGAAAGGTACTAATAGAAGTATGGCCTCAGCTGCCACGTCCCTGCCTCCAACCTCCCCTCCCACCCCCCAAACCAAAGAGTTCAATTAACTCTAATTCCCTTAGTGGAAATCCCCAGCGTAAATATTTCCACAAAAAGGGAACATGTGGGTGAATTCTAAAAACCACTAGGAATTAGCTCAATACCCACCAGAAAAAAAAAAAACCCAACAACTTAAAAGATTGGTTCCTGAATATTCACCAATTAATGCAAAGCACAGAGAAGAGAACAAAACACAACAGTGTCTAATGATGACAAGTATTTCTTGATTTCACTTGGTTAGACACTTCCTAATCAGGAATATTCGAACCAGGAATTATGAACTATGGTGGCATAATTTTAAACACAAAAATCAATTTCACATCTCGTTTTTTTATTCTTTCATGTGACCCACCGTCGTATTCTTTTCCAAATTGGTAGATGTCTTTACACTGCTGAATTAGATAATGGCAGTGAAAAGAGAGATGCTGGGGGAAAACAGAAAAACTCTTCTTCTAAAACAAGGAGAAACTTTCAACTTTTAATCATTAAATCTGAAAGCCTCAGAGTAAAAATGTGCTAGATGCCCTGCAACAATAATACTATTCCACCCTGCTCTCTGGCCCAGCTTGATTTGAAATAGCCTTACATTTCTAAATAAATAGTATTTAATTTGAGACTGAGCAGCCCTACCCCATCATGGAAAATCTTTATAGGTTGGAAAATATGTACAGTATGTCATACTTTAGGTATATAATCTAGCCATATTCTGTAGCATAGCTATACTGCAGTTTATACTCAACAACCTTGGGTTTTTAAGAAAATGTGTTCGTATTTTAAATATGTTTTTTTCTTGTCATAGGAAATATTAGCCAAAAGGAATATCCTGTATCCCAAGTAAAAATTTAGTGATGGGGAAATTTAGAAAGTGGTAGTAAAAAAAAAGTGACGTTTGCCCTACCAGGGTTGCCATGCATGGTTGTATTGATTGTGCAAAATTCCGGGGGGGGCGGGTTACCTAAAACATAGATAGCAATGTGAATGGCGCCCCCTGGAGGTGAGCAACGCCTGGCCGTTCCGATTTAATTAATTAGTAAAGCTTTGGAAAATGTTCATGTTTTTTCTCAGATTCACAACAAAGACGAGTTGTAAGCTGCAGCGGGACTGTTATTATTCATCCTTATGTTTGTCTGTGTGCAAGTTCTTAGTTCTTCCTCTCCATATTGTTTTTTAAAATTATTTATTTATTTATTTATTTTTGGCTGCGTTGGGTCTTCGTTGCTGCACATGGGCTCTCTCTAGTTGCGGCGAGCGGGGGCTGCTCTTTGTTGCAGTGCGTGGGCTTCTCATTGCCGTGGCTTCTCTTGTTGTGGAGCATGGGCTCTAGGCACGTGGGCTTCAGTAGTAGTGGCGCTCAGGCTCAGTAGTTGTGGCGCACGGGCTTAGTTGCTCCGTGGCATGTGGGATCTTCCTGGACCAGGGCTCAAACCCGTGTCCCCTGCATTGGCAGGCGGATTCTTGACCACTGTGCCACCAGGGAAGTCCCTCCATATTGGTTTTAAAAGACTTCCCTACTGACTGAGCTTCAGCACACTGGTCTGGCATTCTCCCAGCTCTAGGTTTTCATGAGTCAGGGAAAAACATGTGCTGTTTTTTGTTTTTGCGGTACGCGGGCCTCTCACTGTTCTCACTGTTGTGGCCTCTCCCGTTGTGGAGCACAGGCTCCGGACGCGCAGGCTCAGCGGCCATGGCTCACGGGCCTAGCCGCTCCGTGGCACGTGGGATCTTCCCGGACCAGGGGACGAACCCGTGTCCCCTGCATCGGCAGGCGGCCTCTCAACCACTGCGCCACCAGGGAAGCCCAACATGTGCTGTTTTGAGAAGAAGCTCATCAGACATGCTCAACCAGACCCGGGCTAATTTTTGAAGTCCCTCCCCCTATTTGCCTTCTCCCTCTACATTCCTACAGCATCCTGCTTGTATGTTTATTTAGCCCTTACTTCATCTTACCTGTGTTAGATGTTGGTTAGAGTTCACTGTTTCTACATCTGTGTTCCTCACTACCTTGAGACACTCTGCTGCCCATCCCTGCCGTGTCATCCTGCTGTTCCCATCACCACCACAGCACTTAGCATGGTACCTTGAATCTCTGCCTTCCCGACCCTCCTTTTTACCCTTCTACAGTTTGGTTCTCTTTCATTTCCTTTAGTCAGGAGGAAAACATGTGGTCTCCAGATGGGGAAGATAACTGGAGACAATGGGAAGAAAGCCCACCTCCATCTGATATGAGACCAGGAATGACCCTGCAGATAGGTCGGTTACTTGGTCACAACCCTCCACTTCCTCATCAGGCCAGGCCTGATCCAGCTTTAGTAAAACAATTTGAAGAGGATGATATTGTGAATTTTATAGCAGTTTAAGTTTTTTAGTGGTACAGTTTATTTCAAAATGAAAACAAGTTTCTGGAGGGATGTACAAGAAACTGCTATCAGTGGTTGCCTTCTAGGCAGGGAATTGAGTGGCTCTGGGATGGCAGGGAGAATCTCACTGTATACCTTTATTTTACATTTTGAATTTTATTCTATGTGACTATATTAGTTATTGAAATAGATAAATAAAATCAAGAAAAGGGAACCAGGCAATTAAATAACTAGATGTGAACTGAATGGAAAGTTCTGTTAATTATAGGAAAGGATTCAAATATATTAAAAAATAAAAGTAGATCAGAAGGAGAGGTATGATTATTTTCATTTTCTGTTAAAAACTTTGAAAATGTTTCACTGTTGGCTGAAAAAGTAAAGTAAAAATTAAGGTTAGGTGTCTGTCCCTCATATAAAACTTATCCTCACTCTAAATGCTCAACTACTTCTTTTTAGTTTTTTTTCTTTTTTTCTTCAAGTGAACTTAGGGCCAGTTTAAAGTGAAAATCTGACTTCTTAGTGAATGTATCTTTGCCACTCTGCCTCCACCTTGTATGGAAGAACTGTTCAGGGAATGCCAGAGTTCTTAAGTGTCATCTGCTTTGCCCCCTCCTTCCTGCCAGCAAGAGTAGGCAGTTATGACCCGAGGTCTGGATGTCACACCCATAGAGATCTTCCATCTCAGACAGTCTTCATACCATAGTGGTCTTTTTCTATTTTATGGGGCCTATCTCTATAGTCATTTCTGTACTTACAGTTATACTATGTTCCTTTCAACACCTGCTGAAGCACTTTATAGAGACTCAGACTCAAGCAAATGACCTACATAGCAAGTCTATGAGAAGCAGGGTATCACATTTCCAATTCTGTAACTATTATCTGTTCATCTCTTTTTTGAAGAATCAGCAAACCTATGTCAAGTTTAGTACATCTAATAACATCATCATATCATTGCCTGTAGGTTTCCTCCTACATGCCACAAACCAAAAACAACTTTTTCATTTTTATAATTACTTCAAGTATGTGCTTGAGTGTGTTTATATGTGTTTTATATGTCTACCTTTAGCTACCACAGAGTTAATAGTTAATTACTCAGGCATTTCAAGGTAGGAAAGTAGCTGACATTTTTCTACTGAGAAGGATCTAATAATAGTTTAGAATACTTTATAACTGTAAAACGGAAGCCAAACAAACTTTAAAGTTTTTTTTTTGTTTGTTTGTTTTTTTGCGGTACGCGGGCCTCTCACTGTTGTGGCCTCTCCCGTTGCGGGGCACAGGCTCCGGACGCGCAGGCTCAGCGGCCATGGTTCACGGGCCCAGCCGCTCCGCGGCCTGTGGGATCTTCCCGGACCGGGGCACGAACCTGCGTCCCCCGCATCGGCAGGCGAACTCTCAACCACTGCGCCACCAGGAAAGCCCAACTTTAAAGGTTTTAATGTTCTTTTATTAACTTTCCAGTTAACAAATTAAAATAGTTTCATAATAAAGCTTTCATCACATTGAAATAAAGGAAAACAAAGAGATAAACCATGTTGATTATAAACACATCAGTTCATAAAAGATATAATTTTAACAATAAGCAAACTAATATGGAACTTTATATTTTTAATATAACTTTAATTATATAAGTTTTACATGAATACATTCTCACAGATAATTCAAACACTATCAATAAGGGTATTCTATACCACTGATTTTGTATTTAAAACACACATACATACACATACACACACACACACACACACACACACACACACAAAAGATGTGCTGACCAATATGGTAGCCACTAGCTATATGTGGCTATTAACTACTTGAAATGTGGCTAATTTGAGTTGAGATGTGCTGTAAGTATAAAATACATACTGGATTGTAACGACATAGTATAAAAATTGTAAAATATCTGTTTTCATATTGATTACATATTGAAATAATATTTTTGATATATTGGATTAAATAATTATTAAAATTTAATTTCATCTGTTTCCTTTACTTTTTAAAATGTACCTACTAAAAAATTTAATTTTATAATTGTGCATTCTATTTCTATTGGACAGCGGTATATACATGTATAGGTATGAATGTATATATAGTATACATACATAAATAGATACATGCATAAATATATATACACATATATGCATATATTTGTGGATTTTTAAAAATTTATTTATTTTTGGCGGCGTTGGGTCTTCATTGCTGTGAGCGGGCTTTCTCTAGTTGCAGTGAGCGGGGGCTACTCTTCTTTGCAGTGCGTGGGCTTCTAATTGCAGAGGCTTCTCTTGCTGCGGAGCTCGGGCTCTAGGCACACAGGCTTCAGTAGTTGTGGCTCGCAGGCTCTAGAGCGCAGGCTCAGTAGTTGTGGCGCATGGGCTTAGCTGCTCCGCAGCATGTGGGATCTTCCCGGGCCAGTGCTTTAACCTGTGTCCCCTGCATTGGCAGGCAGATTCTTAACCAGTGCCTCACCAGGGATGTCCCTATTTGTGGGTAGTTTAAAAGCATAAATGGGATAATATCTTTTCCTGAAACTTGCTTTTTTCACTTAACGTATGTCTTAGAGATTTTTCCTTGTTGGTATATTTAGATTAACTCCATTCTTTTTAAATACTGCATAGTATTCCTTAGTATTACTGGAACATTTAAGTTGTTTTCACTTTTCCTTAGGAACATTGTTTCAGGGAATGTCCTTGAACATGACTCTTTGTGTGCATATGGGGACTTTTCTCTAGAATAGATGACTAGATGTGCACTTGAAATTTTTGTAAATCCTCCAGATTGTCCTGTTCAAAGGTCGTTTTCCTTACAGTTTCATCTTTTTTAAAATCACGTGCCACTTTTTATTTTTCACTGAGGTAAAATATATATAACAGAAAATTTATCATTTTAACTATTTTTTAAGTGTACAGTTCAGTGGCATTCACACTGTTATATAACCATCTCCAGAACTTTTTTCATCTTCCCAAACTGAAATTCCATACTAATTAAACAGTGACTTCCCATCTCTCTCCTCAGCCCCTGGCAACCACCATTCTACTTTGTCTCTATGAATTTGACTACTCTAGGTGCTTCATATAAGTGGAATCATACACTAGTTGTTCTTTTGTGACTGGCTTATTCCACTTAGCATAATGTCTTCAAGGTTCATCCATGTTGTAGCATGTGTCAGAATTTCCCTCCCTTTCAAGACTAGATAATATTCCATTGTATGTATATACCACATTTTGTTTACCCAATCATCTATCTATGGACATTTAGGTTGCTTCCACTTTTTGGCTATTGTGAATTATGCTGCTATTAACATGAGTGTAGAAATATCTGTTCAAGTTTATGCTTTCAGTTCTTTCGGGTATATACCTAGAAGTGAAATTGTTGGATCATATGGTAATTCTATTTTTAATTTTATGAGGAACTGCCATACTGTTTTCCATAGCAGCTGCACCATTTTACATTCCCACCAGCAATGCACAAGGGTTCCAGTTTCTCCACATCATCTCCAATACTTGTTATTTTCTGGGTGTTTTTTGTTTGTTTTAACTAATAGCCATCCTAATGGGTGTGAAGTGTTATTTCACTGTGGTTTTGATTTGCATTTCCCTAATGATTAGTGATATTGAGAATCTTTTCATTTGCTTATTGGCCACTTCTGTATCTTCTTTGGAGGAATGCCTATTGAGGTCTTTTGTCCACTTTTTTTTTTTTTTTTTTTTTTTTTTTTTTTTTGCGGTACGCGGGCCTCTCACTGCTGTGGCCTCCCCTGCTGCGGAGCACAGGCTCCAGATGCATAGGCTCAGCGGCCATGGCTCATGGGCCCAGCCGCTCCGCGGCATGTGGGATCTTCCCGGACCGGGGTGCGAACCCGTGTCCCCTGCATCGGCAGGCGGACTCTCAACCACTGCGCCACCAGGGAAGCCCATTACCACATTTTGATCACTGTAGCTTTGTTGTAAATTTTGAAATCTGGAAGTGTGAGGCTTTCAACTTTGTTCTTCTCTTCCAAGGTTGTTTTGGCAATTCAGGGTCCCGTGAGATTTCATATGAATTTTAGAACGGATTTTTCTATTTCTGCAAAAAAATAACGTCATTAGGATTTTGACAGGGATTGTATTGAATCTGTAGATTGCTTCGGGTAGTATTGACATCTTAACAATATTATGTCTTCCAATTTAGGAACACAGGGTAACTTTCCATGGTTTCATCATTTCATACTTGCTTAAAATGGCTTTTACAGTGCTAAAGCTGTAAACAAATTTTTCCATATTTTCTTCTGATAAGTTTTTCTACATTTTCTTCTAATGAAGTAGTTTTGCTTTTTACTTTTGGCTCCCTAAGCTAGCTAGAATATTTTTTTTCCTGGTGTGAGAAAGTTTTCCCATTGTGTTGGTACCACTTGAATTGTCTACCCTTTCCCTGCTAATTTGAATGCCACTTTTATCATAAATTAAAAACCCATAGATATATAGGTTTTTATACTTGCTATTCTATTTTACTGTATTGATCCATATGTCTATTCCTATATTACTACTATTGTGTTTTAATTACTCTAGATTTATGTTTTGCTGTATGGATGGGCAACTCTTTTTCCCCTCATAGTTCCTCTATTTCAGTATTTGAGAGATTTTCCTGTGTATTTTCACTTCTAGACGACTACTAGAGTCATCTTAATAAGTTCCAAAAGACATATTATTAGGATATTGATGGGGATTGCATTGGTTTGATAAAATTATCTTGGGAAAATTGTGACATTTTTACAATAACACGTCTTTGCATTTTGAGGAAAATTTATTTCTAATTTCTGTATTTCTATTATCACCATGGTCCCTAGGAAAACTTGTTTGCTTGCATTATATAGATTGCCTCTGTAAAGCAGTTCTGTCCAGTAGAACTTCTGTGACGATGAAAATGTTCTATATCTGTGATGTCTGATATGTGGTTATTTATTCAGCACTTGAACTGAGCACCCACATGTGACTTTTGAACACTTGAAATGTGACTAAAGCAACTGAGGAACTGAATTCTAAATTTTATTTAATTTTGATTAATTTAAATTTAAATGGTCATGTATGGCTAATGTCTACCATAATAGACAGTGCAGCTTTAGGCTATGTGAATAACTATGTAATTGAATACTTCTGTAGGTAGTAGAGGTAGGTAGTAAAAGAATTACTGATGTGAGACACCACGTAAAGCATTGCAGAGAGTCTAAAGATCATAATATTAATATAAATGAATTCCTAAAGAAGAAAACCCTGTCCCAGGTAAAGGACAAATTGTTTACAAATATTAATGCTGTCAGGAAAACTTAATTACAAAAAATGGGCTGTGGGTATTCGCTCAAGAAAGAAAGTTCATATTAGATTAAAGAAACAGGAAAGGCTCTGTGGATGAAATACTTTTAGAGACTGATCTTGAAGGAATTATTCAAAATTTAAGAGAGCAAGTAATAGAAGATTTCTGTATTCTGAAATGTGGAGGAAATAGAGAAGAGGGAAAAGAATGAGGTGTGTTTGGGGAATAACTGTATTAGTTTCCTAGGGCTGCTATAACAAATTACCACAAATTTAGTGGCTTAAAACATCAGGAATGTATTCTCTCACTAGAGGCCAGAAGTCCAAAATCAGTGTCACTGGGCTGAAATCAAGCCATACCCCCTCTAAAAGCTCTAGGGGAGAGTTGGTTCTTTGCTTTTTCCAGCATCTGGTGGCTGCTGGCGTTCCTTGGCTTGTGGCCACATCACTCCAGTTTCTGCCTCAGCAGTCACACTGTCTTCTCTTCTGTCAGTGTTCCAATCTCCCTCTGCTTCCCTCTTATAAGACTATATGTCCTTATATGTAGGGTCTGCCTGGATAATCCAGGATAATCTCTTCATCTCAAGATCCTTAATCACATCTGCAAAGACTGCCCCCCCCACCCCGTGCCTTTTTTGCCAAATAAGGTAACATTCACAGGCTCCAGGGACTACGACATGAACAATCTTTTGGTGGCCCATTTTTCAGCCTTTCAAACCACAAGGATCCAGTTTGGCTGGAGTAGGGATACCTGTGGCAGTAGAGATGATAACAGCCACCAGTCACTAAATGACTCGCACATATGAGATGTACCAGGTGCTCTATCTGTGCTATTTCATTTACTCATTACAAGAACTCTGTGTAGGCATTAGGAAATGAGAGAGGAATCTAGGGTGACTGTGTTTTCCACCTTTGATGACTGGGAAATGGTGATTAACAGAAATTGAAAAGTCATGAGGAAAAATTGGTTACAAAGGAAAATCAATGAACTCAGTTTTGGCTTTAGTTTGAGGTCCCAGTAGGCTATGTCCCAAAATGGTCAACCGCAGATAGAAGCCCAAGAACCCTACATAGGGTTCTGACAGCCTCTCCTGCAATTTCCTATCTTTGTTTTCCCCTTTGGGTTGAAAGCAAATTATAAGGAGCACTAAATTTGAAGTCAGGAGACCTGTGTTCAAGACTTCTACTTACTAAATGTGTGAACTGGACAAGTCATTTCACTTCTCTGAGCTTCAGTTTCTAAATCTGTAGAAGAGGAATAAAAAACCCCTCCCTGTCCACATAGTTATTGCAAGGAATAAATGACATAACATTTGTGATGTTCTTAGCACAGTCTGTTGTAAGCCTTCAAATGTTTGTAAAAAGAAGAGCAAAAATTTTAATATGTCAAACTTAAATATTTTAATTTGAAGGTGATATATCTTACAGTTATCTGGATTCTAAGCAATAACTATTAGTTTTGAAAGTCCATTATTGGCTCCTTTCCCATTGTCCATACTTTTATCACATAAGTGTCTTAAGTGCCACCCATGACAATTCACTCCCTTTCTAAACAGATGACCTAAACTCTACTTCATAGAAATAATTAAGGCCATCAGGTATAGATCATTCAACTTCCTGCCCCCCTATTTAAAGATGTACCTGTATCTATATCTACTTTTACCACCCTCCTGCAGACCTCAAGTAATAGCCCGTCTTTTATCCAAAGTGAATACACTTTCTACACGTGCTCCTGATGCAGTGTCCTCCATCCTGAGCTCCAGGTCACATAGGCAGTGCTCTGGTGGACATCTTCATTTGGATATCTCACCTCCAATTCAGAATCTTGAAAACAGAGTCAGTTATTTCTCCATCCATCCTCCCCACCTTGTTTCTACCACCCACCCCCTTAGCTTCCTTCCTATGTTTCCCATCTTTGTCAATGGCATTACCAGAAACCTCGGTAATTCTTGTCATTTTTTACTTTTCTTTCTTTTGCCACCTCTGTGCCCATTACAATGAATGGCAAAGATATGTTAGGGTTCAGGTTCAGGCCTTCATTCTCTCTCTCCTCGGCCCTCTGCCACTTTAGCCCTCTCCTGTCGAAACTCACTGCTGCTCTTGTTCTTGCTTGAAGTAGCCTCATTGCTTCTTGTCACACTCCTCCCCAGCTCACCCCTCACAATGCTGACATAGGGACTTTTCTAAAACAAATCTGCTCTTAGAACCCTTCAGCGGCACTCCACTATAGTACAAAGTCCAAACTTCGGAGAATGACATTGTCTGACCCAGCCCACCACCCTATGCCTTTCCTGTTAGTCCCACTGAACAATTCCCAATTCTCCAGGAGTATTCTGCTTTATATCTCCATCCCTGTGCTTTTGTCTAGAATGTTCTCTCTGCAAGATCAGTCCCTAATGCCATTTGCCTGGTGAATGTCTGCTCATCTTGCAGTACTTAGTTCAAGTTTCACATCTCCTTTGAAGCCTTGCCAGGCCTCCCCAGGAAGAGCTGATAAGATCTTTTTGGAACCTTTACTGTACCCTATACGTGACTCTATCATTTCATCTGTAGCCAGTTTGTTTCCCCACCATAATCTCTTTAAGGACTTGAAGTATGTCTTGATCAGCTTTGTCTTTAGTGCTCAGCACAATGTCTGACACAGAGAAGATGCTCAAAAACATCTGTTGAATAAATGAATTAATTATAGAACTTTAAAGCCATATGATGCCTTAGAAAATATAGAGGAAGGCAGAACCGATATAATAACTTTTAGAGATTAATGGAAATATGTGATTATGACTCTAAGGAGAATACATATTTACCTCCCAAATAGAGATAAACATGGTCCAGAACCCTGGGCATAAACTACAGAAAATCAAGAAAGTAAGTTAATGGGCAAACTCTTCATAAATCTCAGTAAAACATGAGACACTTCCCAACATATCAGAGAGTTCACAGCTCTACTGGAGTTGGAGGTAAGCATTCTCTTTAGGTATTTGGTTTCTTACTGCTCATTCATCACAATGTTAACACGAGCTCCATTTATGCTAATAGCATTTATTTTATAATTGCTGTTGATCTACCTTTCATTGTACAAAAAGATAAATGTTAAGGGAAAGGATTCAAAACTAACATCACTGCTATACCTTACTTATAGGGGCACAGACCCTCTGTGAATCATAAATTTCCTTGAGCTAGGAACGTCTTTCTAAAGAAAAACGTTTTGCCATACCTGACCTTTTTTTTTTTTTTTTTGCGGTACACGGGCCTCTCACTGTTCTGGGCTTTCCCGTCGCGGAGCACAGGTTCCAGACGTGCAGGCTCAGTGGCCATGGCTCACGGGCCCAGCCGCTCCACAGTATGTGGGATTTTCCCGGACTGGGGCACGAACCTGCGTCCCCTGCATCGGCAGGCAGACTCTCAACCACTGCGCCACCAGGGAAGCCCATGACCTGACAATTTTGAAGTAAGCAAAATTCACTGCACTCTCACCCCAGGCACAGAAGTACTCACGATATTTCCTGGGTGTCTGGGGCTGCCCACCCCTTGGTCCCCCACACAGATCTACCTCCTAAAGCAAAGCATACTGCCCTGAACTGCTTTTTCTATATTGATACTTATCTGTCTTCTTCCCAAAGCCTGTGAGGCCCTGCTTTCAGCAGGCTGCCACTTAGAGACCATTTGATAAGTTAATTTACACTAACATCATATTGAGTAATAATTCCAGGGGAATTTACATTCATTTTTAACAGGAGTGTGTTGGATATATAACACCTCACCCTAAGAGCCAATCTAATGAAGGGACATTTCTCACTGTCCCATATACCTTCCGTGTCTTTTTATGCCTTAGTGTCTTTAAACATGCTGAATGAACCTTCCACCTAGAAGGACCTCTCCTACCCACCCCCATCTCCAGTACGGTGAACTTCTACTCATTCTTCAAGACCCAGCTCAACATCCCTCTTCTGCTAAGGAGCCTTCTCTAAATTCCCCAGGCTGAGCTGGTCACTCCCTCTTGATTTTGATAAAATTTTGCATACTTGCTGTCTCAATTTCTTTAATTTTTTTATGCATTATTCAACAACTTCTGCCCTGAACAATCCAATGCCCCTAGTAACCTCCATGTGGCTAAATCAAGTAGACATATTTCTGTCCTTATCTTGACCTCTCAGCAACACCTGACACTACTGACCACCACCCTCACCTCTTTCATTTTCTCTACTCCTTCTTCTTAAAACTCTCTTCTCTTGGCTTTCTTTGTAGGACAGTCTGCTAGAGTTCTTTTCTCTCTCTCTTTCTCAACCTTCTTTGTTGGCTCATCTTCCAGCTAATCTCTAAATGCTGGAGTTCCTTACGGCTATGTCCTGGCCCCTTTCCCTGCTCACGCTCTGATCTCTCAATAAGCAATCTCTTCCACACCCATGGCATTAATTAGCCTCCATATGCTGATGACTCTTAAATTTACGTGTCCAACCCAGACTTTTGTCCTGAGCTCCAGATTTCCACATATAGCTGCCGATTCAATATGTCTACTTGGGGTTTCTCAGGTACTCCAAACACAGCAGGTTCAAAACTCTCATTGTTCTCTGCCTGAGACAACAGTCCCTCCATCCATGAAGTTAGCTAAACCAGAAACTAGGAGTCAGTATTGACCTACCTACCTCTCCTTTACCACTGTATCAAGTTGATCATCCTTCTGACTCTACCTTCTAAATATTTCACTGTTGACTTCTCTCCATCTGCACTGGTATCCAAGTTATTACCTGACTACTACAGTAGCATGCCTCCAATACCTTTCTATACAGCAGGCAGAGTGCTCTTTGAAGACAGATTCATTCATTCATTCATTCATTCATTGAACAAAATGTATTAAGCCCCTTCTAATGTAAGTTGTGACCAATACAGGCATGTCCCTGATCTCTTGGAACTCTATTAAGAGCATATGACTGGGGTACCTAACTTAATTGGAATGGGGGTAGGGAAAGTTTCTTTAAGGAAATAATTTTTCAGCTGAGATCTGAAGAACGAGTAGGAATTAATTAGGCAAAAAGAGGGCTGGTGTAGGGGAAAGAGCTTTTTCAACAGAAGGAATATCATGTGCAAAGATCCAGAATCAAGACGAAGCAAGGTATCAGAAAACTGAGAGGGCAGAGAGTGAGAGGCAGAGTAGAGGAGATGAGGCTGGTACTGCTGGGCACAGCCAGGCCTGAGGTGGGGGTGGCTCTAATTGGGAGGTATTCGGGGGGTTGGAGCCCCCTCAAACGGCCCATCACAGTGGATGAGTGTGGGAGTGGGAGCAATTATTCTAAGGAATGACCGCAGAGCTTTCATCAGGGTTTTACAGCCTATCTGTGACCCCTCTCCTTCCCTAGAAATGTAAAGAACCACTGATGGTGTATGAAAAGCCAAGGCAGGAACTTTGGACTTTGTCCTAAAAGTAGTGAGATGCCATTGGAAATCATTAAGCCAAAAAGTAACATGGCCAGATTGTAAAATCTACAGGGCAGGGATTTTTATCTCGTATTTCCACTAATGTGCCCCAAGCACCTAGAACAATACCATTCACAGAGCTGGCCAATCATTAATAATTGTTGAATGAAGGAATGTCTATTATGTTGTATTGCATTATACTGCAATCATGTGCTTAATGTCTCTCCCTTATAAGACAATCCTTGAAAACAACTGTGTCTTATTCATTTTTATATTACTAGAGACATGGTATTTGTGCCCAGCACAGTGCACATTCATTCATTCAGCCAATAATTTAAGAGCACCTACCAGATGCCAGAAACTGGGAATACAAAAATGACTAAGATATTGTCACTAACCTCAAAGAGTTTATACTCTGGATGAGAAGACTGGTAAGGAGGCCTGATAATACCATGTAGTAAATGTTACAAAAGGGGTAAGAACAGAGCACAGCCAGGGTGTCAGGGAGGCCAAGAGACAGAAGAAACTTCAGGGCGGACCCTGCGCCCAGTGATGAAGGAGAAGCAGAGCATGGGAGTGGGCACCAAAGGCAAAGTCCAGAGGGGAGTGAGCAGGGCCCATTTGAGAACTGCAAGTGGCCAAGGAAGTCTGGAGCAAGATGAAACTGCAGAGATGGGCCAGGGCCATAAAGAGTCTGGACTTTATCCTGAGAACAATGGGAAGACATTAATGGATGGATGGCAAATCAGTAGAGCTATGTGGTCAGATTTAATAAAAGACTAATTAGGCTCCAGCCTGGAGAATGGACTAGAGAAGCAGTAATAGCAGGAGTCTGAGACCCAGTAATTGGGAGAGATGATATTGGCCTGGGCTAAACCAGAGGCAGTGACAACAGATAAAAATGGATGGATTCAAAAGATATTAAGGAGGTAGGATCAACTGGAATTAGTGATTAGTTAGATGTTAGATGTTAGGGTGAGGATGATGGAGTAGCCATGGATGACTCCCAGGTTTCTGTTTTATTTTTTAACATCTTTATTGGAGTATAATTGCTTTACAATGGTGTGTTAGTTTCTGCTTTATAACAAAGTGAATCAGCTATACATATACATAAATCC